>NC_079190.1:280122637-280422658 GCF_029499605.1 Hyla sarda
TCTATGTGAGATGTGTATGTAATGTATGATGTGTGCATATGTATGGTGCATATGTATGGTGCGAGTGTATGTGTGATGTGTGTATGTAATGTATAATGTGTGTATGATGTCTAAGTGTGATGTGTGTGTGTGTATGTAATGTATGATGTGGGGTGGGCAGCGGCGGGTGTATGTATGATGTGTGCATATGTATGGTGTATATGTATGGTGCATGATGTCTATGTGTGATGTGTATGTATGATGTCTGTGATGTGTATGTAATGTATGATGTGTGCATATGTATGGTGTATATGTGTGGTGTATATGTATGGTGTGATGTGTGTATGATGTCTATGTGTGATGTGTATGTAATGTATACTGTGTGTATGATGTCTGTCTATGTGAGATGTGTATGTAATGTATGATGTGTGCATATGTATGGTGCGAGTGTATGTGTGATGTGTGTATGTAATGTATAATGTGTGTATGATGTGTGATGTGTGTGTGTGTGTGTGTGTGTGTATGTATGTATGTAATGTATGATGTGGGGTGGGCAGCGGCGGGTGTATGTATGATGTGTGCATATGTATGGTGTATATGTATGGTGTGAGTGTGTGTATGATGTCTGTCTGTCTGTGTGTGTGATGTGTATGTAATGTATAATGTGTGTATGATGTCTAAGTGTGATGTGTGTGTGTATGTGATGTATGATGTGGGGGGGCAGCGGCGGGTGTATGTATGCATATGTATGGTGTGAATGTATGTGTGTATGTAATGTATGATGTGGGGGCAGTGGCTGGTGCATGTATGTATGATATGTGTATGCATGAATGTTTTGTGTAGGAGCGGACTGTCACGTCGGGCATTAGGGCAGTTGTGCCATCTAATTTTATTTATTTTTAGTGGCACCCGCACTAAATTGCACCCCTAGAATCCTGCCCCCCTTCATACTCGCCCGCCAACCAAGAGTCCCACAGATGCACACAAACACGCCCGAACCAAAACTACAACTCCCAGCATGTTGCACCATAACCTAAACTGTAGAACTATAAAGTGTAACATGCTGGGAGTTGTGGTTTTGGTTGGGGTCAGCTGCAGAGCCATAGGCTGCATCAGGGCATGCTGGGAGTTGTAGTTACTAACTGCAATTCCCAGTATTCCTTGATACATCCTATGGCTCTGCAGCTGACACAAATCAAAACTACAACTCCCAGCATGTTACACAATAACCTTAACTGTACAGTACAACATGCTGCAACACCCACACTGTATCAGTATGTATACGCTGTATCAGGGCATGCTGGGAGTTGTAGTTATCTAGTAACTAAATGCAACTTCCAGCATTTTCTGACACAAAATGCACCACATAAACTGGAGAAGCAGAACCCCCCCCCCCCAGTAACACATAAGTCCCTATTGAGAGTGAAAAATAGTGATTAAAATATTTTAAAAAGTGCGTATATATGTGAATAAGCCCCTTTACTAATAAAAGTTTCCAATTTTCTTTAAATAAAAATAATGTACAAAAATAAACATAAGTGGTATCGCTACATGTGGAAATGTCCAGACTATTAAAATATAATGTTAATTAAACCGTACGGTGAACGGTGTAAATGTAAAAAATAGTCCAGAATTGCTCATTTTTGGTCACTTCATATGAGAATTTTTTTATAAGGTGATCAAAAAGTTACATCTAGACTTTTCTGGGCTTGTCTCAGGCGTAAGAGGAGCTACAGCTCTCCCGCCGCTAATATCCTGACATGCTGCGATCACCTATTAAACCATTAGATCATCGCTGTCAGCAGTGTCTAAAGGGATCTTATATCCATCCCTGGTGGTCTAGTGGGGGGGGGGGGAAATCAGACTATTTTGGTTGAAATTATTTTATCTACCAGGACAAGTAGATTTTCTTGAGGGACAAGTAGATTGTGTTCCGCTTTAGTCCCTTGGACAAGTAGTTTTTTTTTTATTTCCACACCCGTGTGTGTGTGTGTGTATGTATAATATATATATATATATATATATATATATATATATATATATACACACATACACATATATATACACACACATATATACACATACACACACATACATACACACACACACACACAAACACACAGTGGGGCAAAAAAAAGTATTTAGTCAGCCACCAATTGTGCAAGTTCTCCCACTTAAAAAGATGAGAGGCCTGTCATTTTCATCATAGGTATACCTCAAATATGAGAGACATAGGGGGGGTACTTATCAATTTTGCCTGTTGACAGTTTCTTTTTACCCCTTTTTTTTTTCACTTTGGTTTTCGTGGACATGCACCAAATTTATCATTTGGTGCAAGTTGTTAGTAATTTTGGCGCTAATGTTGAAATCAGCTGTTCACAGCGCCTTTTACACTGAACTTACCACCACAGAGGACGCGTATTTTACCCTATAGAGCAGCCATTTCGGAGTCCCTCCTGCAGTATATCAGCAAGCGACATGAGTTATTTTATTTTGTGGGGTTTATAGCCACCATGTGAAATGGATTTTATTTTCAACTCGAGGCTAGGACTCCACTGAGATTTTTGTGGCATAAAAACACCAGAAAAACTGCCACAGGTTTTCCCTGCGTTTTGGCATTTTCTCTGGCGTTTTTACCTTTGTGTGGAATTTGCCTTTGACTAAGTCTCCAATTGTTTTTTTTTGTCCTGCAGTTTTAGGGATTAAAAAAAATGCATGAAAAAAAACATCTGAAAAATCACCATTGCAATGTCCTGCATTTGGCGTTTTTTTCTGCCGTTTTTTCATTTGTCTGGAAATTGCGTTTTTTTCACCGTTTGGCATTTTTTTGGTACCCAAAAAAAAAAAAAAAAGGGATGCTGCAGTGATGGAAAACATTTTATTTAACGAAATGTATATATTTTATAACCAACTTTTTTTTTTTTTTTTTTTTTTAATAAAAGTGTGTGTTTCACTTTTTTCTCTCAAATTTTTTTTACATTTTTTAGGTAGTACTACTACTCCCAGCACAGAACAGACTGTTCCATGCTGGGAGCAGTAGTACCTGTAGTAATAGACAGATCGCCCCGGGTCTCAGTCCTGACACCCGATGTGATCGTCCATTATATAGCAGAGATGCCGCTGTATACATCGCTCACATCTCTGCACTATACTCTGGACAGTGATGTGAATAGATCATCATTCATATTTCCCACCCAGAGCTGTGATTGGCCGGATGGTTGCAGCCAATCACAGCTCTGAGGGAAATATGAATGAGTGAGTGGCCGGCCTGGAGTACAGTGCAGAGCAGGGATGTGAGCGATGTATACAGCCGCTCCATCTCTGCTATAGACAGGACGATCACAGCGGGTGTCAGTAGTGACATCCACTGTGATGTATCCTTAAGCAGGCACTACTACTCCCAACATGAAGCACACTCTGCTCCATGCTGGGAGCTGTAGTAGCAGCATTCATAGACAGATCGCAGCGAGTGTAACTTCTGACACTCTCTGCGATCTGTCTATTAATGCAGGTACTACAGCTCCCAGCATGAGGCAGAGTGTGCTCCATGTTGGGAGCTGTAGAACCTACAGTTATGGAAAGATCACAGTGGGTATCACTCCTGACACCCGCTGTGATCCTCCTGTATAATGTATGAATGCAGCGGCCGCTCTTCTATGGTCCCCTGCATGGCCGTATATATACACCTATTCCTATTTCTCACAGAGAGCTGTGATTGGCTGGAACCATCTGACCAATCACAGCTCTCTGCGGGAAATATGAATATGTGTATATACACAGCAGTGCAGGGGACCATAGAAGAGCGGCCTCCGCATCCATACATTATACAGGAGGATCGCAGCAGGCGATCTGTCTATTAGTACAGGTACAACTACTCCCATCATGGAACAGTGTGTCCCATGCTGGGAGTAGTAGTAGTACTACCTAAAAAATGTTTTAAAAAAAGTTAAACACACACACACACACACAATTAGGGCTGGGCGGTATACCGGTTCATACCGAATACCGAATTTTTTGGGCTACACGATATAAATTTTCCCCCATACTGCAATACCGGTTGGGCCCCTCCCCCTCGAGAATGTATTATCAGCCCAGCGCTGCACTGCCCCCCCCCCAAATTAATGATCAGCCCAGCGGGGTACTACTCACAGATGTCACCTTCAAACACTGCCCTCCTCTTTGTTGGGGGCCGCCAGAACGCTCTACTGTACGCCAGATGTCTCTGGCCTGCAGACCTCCAGATGCTGCAAAACTACAACACCCAGCATGCTGGGAGTTGTAGTTTTGCAACAGCTGGAGGTCTGCAGGTTTGAGACCACTGCTGTCCGCTGTATCCCTATGCCCGGGCTACAAAAGAAAGAAAATAAACTTTAAACTCACCTACGTCGGGGCCACACGCTGGTGACTGGAACGCCGGACAGCCATCAGCCTATCACCAGCCGGAGCGATGTCCCGCCCCGGCCAGTGATAGGCTGAGCCCACTGTCATGTAAGAAGCCGGCCAGAGATTCTTACATGACAGTGGGCTCAGCCTATCACTGGCCGGGGCGCGACATCGCTCCGGCCAGTGATAGGCTGACGGCTGTCCGGCGTTCCAGTCCCCAGCGTGTGGCCCCGACGTAGGTGAGTTTAAAGTTTATTTTCTGTATCTTTTGCAGCCCGGGCATAGGGATACAGTGGACAGCAGTGGTCTCCAACCTACGGACCTCCAGCTGTAGCAAAACAACAACTCCCAGCATGCCCGGACAGCCGTTGGCTGTCCGGACATGCTGGGAGTTGTAGTTTTGCAACAACTGGAGGTCTGCAGGTTGGAGACCACTGGCATACAGTATAGAGTTCCAGCGCCCGGCAGCCCACAACAAAGAGGAGGAGGGCAGTGTTTGAAGGTGACATCTGTGATTAGTACCCCGCTGGGCTGATCATTAATTGGGGGGGCAGAACAGCGCTGGCGGGTCACATGATTGGGGGGGGTGAAAATACCGTTATATACCGTGGAACCGCCGTAAGTTAAAAAGATACCGTGATACACATATTTGGTCATACCGCCCAGCCCTACACAATACATTTTTATAATTGTTGGCTAAATTTTTAGTGCTTTACCCGCACACATAAATTGATCCCTGTTTAAAAATTGGAATTTGCCTTTGTTTACATTTTCTGACATTGCTAAGTGTGTTTTCCATGTACAAAATTTCTTGGCGGTGAATTGCGGAAAAAAAAAAAAAAAACTAAAAAAGGTGCAAAATTGCACCAAAGATCGATCGGCACAAGTGATGAATTACTGACTAAAGTTAAAATCACACACAGGACCGTGTAGTTTTAAGAAAGTTGTAAATGACAGTGGAGAGAATGCGCCAAACTTTGGAGCAAAAATACACTGCGCCAAAGCATTGTGCCATAGTTACATGAAAAAAAAAAAACACAAATCCTTTGTTAAATACCCCCCATAATGAGAAAAAAATCCATAAAATCACATGGACTGATTTTTTAAGAATTTATTTCCAAATTATGGTGGAAAATAAGTATTTGGTCACCTACAAACAAGCAAAATTTCTGGCTCTCACAGACCTGTAACTTCTTTAAGAGTCTCCTCTGTCCTCCACTCGTTACCTACATTAATGGCCCCCGTTTGAACTTGTTATCAGTATAAAAGACCTGTCCACAACCTCCAACAGTCACACTCCAAACTCCACTATGGCCAAGACCAAAGAGCTGTCGAAGGACACCAGAAACAAAATTGTAGTCATGCACCAGGCTGGGAAGACTGACTCTGCAATATGCAAGCAGCTTGGTGTGAAGAAATCAAATCAACTGTGGGAGCATATTATTAGAAAATGGAAGATATACAAGACCACTGATAATATCCCTCGATCTGGGGCTCCGTGGGTGTCAAAATGATCACAAGAACGGTGAGCAAAAATACAAGATCCAGATGGGGGGGAACCTAGTGAATGACCTGCAGAGAGATGGGACCACCGGGGACTCAAACCATGCAGTGCCAGACGTGTCCCCCTGCTGAAGCCAGTACATGTCCGGGACCGTCTGAAGTTTGCTAGAGAGCATTTGGATGATCCAAAAGAGTATTGGGAGAATGTCATATGGTCAGATGAAGCCAAAGTAGAACTTTTTGGTAAAAAAAACATCATCTCTTATTTGGAGGAGAAAGAATGCTGAGCTGCATCCAAAGAACACCATACCTACTGTGAAGCATGGGAGTGGAAAAACTTGCAGTTTTTCTGCTAAGGGACCAGGACGACTGATCTGTGTAAAGGAAAGAATGAATGGTGTCATGTATCGTGAGGCTTTGAGTGAAAACCTCCTTCCATCAGCAAGGGCATTGAAGATGAAACATGGCTGGGTCTTTCAAAATGCCAATGATCCTAAACAACGCCCGGGCAACGAAAGGAGTGGCTTCGTAAGAAGCATTTCAAGGTCCTGGAGTGGCCTAGCCAGTCTTCAGATCTCGACCCCATAGAAAACCTTTGGAGAGAGTTGAAAGTCTGTGTTGCTCAGTGAGAGCCCCAAAACATCACTGCTCTAAAGGAGATCTGCATGGAGGAATGGGCCAAAATACCAACGACAGTGTGCGAAAACCTTGTGAAGACTAACAGAAAACATTTGACCTCTATCATTGCCAACCAACAAAGGGTATATAACAAAGTATTGAGATTAACTTTTGTTATTGACCAAATACTTATTTTCCACCATTATTTGCAAATAAATTCTTACAAAATCAGTGATTTTATTATTATTTTTTTCTCATTATGTCTCTCATAGTTGAGGTATACCTATTATGAAAATTACAGGCCTCATCTGTTTCAGTGGGAGAAATTGCACAATTGGTGGCTGACTAAATACTTTTTTGCCCCACTGTGTGTGTGTGTGTGTGTGTGTATATATCTATCTCTGTATATTTATGTATGTGTGAGTATAAATATAATATTTAAATTATTTTTGTTGTGAAAAAAAAAATAGCCATAATAGTACCATCCCACAGAGCAAAGAAATTCAATTATACAGCACAGTGAACACAAAAAAATATCAAAATAATGACAATTTTTCTTCATCTACCATTTTAGTAAAAAAAAAAAAAAAAAAATCATTTTCACGTCCAACTTCAACGCAGTCGTCAAACACCTGTGGGGTGTTAAGGCTCACTGTACCCCTTGTTATGTTCCTTGAGGGGTGTAGTTTCCCAAATAGTATGCCATGTGGGGTGTGTTTTGCTGTTCTGGCACCATAGGGGCTTCCTAAAAGCGACATGCCTCGCAAAAAACATTTCAGCAAAATTCGCTCATTAAAATCCCATTGTCGCTCCTTCTCTTCTGAACCCTCTAGTGTGCCCACAAAGCACTTTACATCCACATATGAGGTATTTCCCTACTCGAGAGAAATTGGGTTACAATTTTTTTTTTCGGGGGCTTTTTCTCCTTTTACCCCTTGTAAAAATAAAAAAATAAAAATGGTTCTACAAGAACATGTTAGTGTAAACAATGCAGATTTAGAATTTTCTCCTCCACTTTGCTGCTATTCTGGTGAAACACCTAAAGGGTTAAACTTTCTGAATGTCATTTTGAATACTTTGTGGGGTGCAGTTTCTATAATGGGGTATTTCTCACAGAAAGGCCACTCAAATCCACTTCAAACTTAACTGGTCCCTGAAAAATTCAGATTTTGAAATTTTTGTGAAAGTCCTCTAATCTCTTCAAAAAGTGAAAAAACATGTCAACTTTATAATGCCAACATAAAGTAGACATATTGTATTTGTGAATTAATATATGATTTATTTGGAATATCCATTTTCCTTATAAGCAGAGAGTTTCAAAGTTAGAAAAATGCTACATTTTCAAAATCTTCATGAAATTTTGTGATTTTTCACCAAAAAAGGATGCAAATAACGACGAAAATTGACCACTATGTTAAGGTAGAATATGTAATGAAAAAATAATCTCGGAATCAGAATAAAAGGTAAAAAGCATCCCAGAGTTATTAATGCTTAAAGTGTCAGTGGTCAGATTTGCAAAAAAAAGGCTGCATCCTTAAAGGGGTATTCCGCCCCTAGACATTTTATCCCCTATCCAAAGGATAGGGGATAAAATGTCAGATCGCCGCGGTCCTGCTGCTGGGGACCCCCGGGATCCCCCCTTGCGGCACCGCGCTATCATTACAGCACAGATAGAAAGTTCGCTCTGTGCGTAATGACGGGCGATACGGGGGACGGAGCAGCGTTCGTCATGGCTCCGCCCCTCGTGACATCACGGCCCGTCCCCTTAATGCAAGTCTATGGGAGGGGGCGTGACGACCGCCACGCCCCCTCCCATAGACTTGTATTGAAAGGGGCGGGCCGTGACATCACGAGGGGCGGAGCCGTGACGTAACGATGCTCCGGCCCCTGTACCACCCATCATTACGTGCAGAGCGAACTCGCTCTGTGCTGTAATGATAGCGCGGTGCCGCAGCGGGGAACCCAGGGGTCCCCAGCAGCGGCACCACGGCGATCTGACATCTTATCCCCTATCCTTTGGATAGGGGATAAAATGTCTAGGGGCGGATTACCCCTTTAAGGTGAAAATGAGCTGCGTCCTCAAAAAGTTAAGCCAGTACATGTCCTGGCTCGTCTGAAGTTTGCTAGAGAGCATTTGGATGATCCAGAAGAGTATTGGTAGCATGTCTTATTGTCAGATGAAACCAAATTCATCTTGTATTTGGAGGAGAAAGAATGCTGAGTTGCATCCAAAGAACACCATACCTACTGTGAAGCATGGGGGTGGAGACATCATGCTTTGGGGCTGTTTTTCTGCAAAGGGACCAGAACGACTGATCCATGTAAAGAAATAAATGAATGGGGCCATGTATCTCGTAAGAAGCATTTCAAGGTCCTGGTGTGGCCTAACCAGTCTCCAGATCTCAACCCCATAGAAAACCTTTGGAGGGAGTTAAAAGTCTGTGTTGTCCAGCGACAGCCCCAAAACATCACTGCTCTAGAGGAGATCTGCATGGAGGAATGGGGCAAAATACCAGCAACAGTGTGTGAAAACCTTGTTAAGACTTAAAGAACATTTGACCTTTGACCTCTATCATTGCCAACAAAGGGTATATAACAAAGTATTGAGATGAACTTTTGTTATTGACCAAATACTTCTTTTCCACCATCATTTACAAACATTTAAAAATCAGACAATGTAATTTTATGGATTTTAAATATTATTTTATTTTTTTAAAGAGGTACTCAGCCGCAAACCTCTTATCCCCTTTCTAAAGCATTCATTTCTATGGGAGGAAGCATGATGGCTACGTCATAGCCGTCACGCCTCCTCCCATTCACATAAGTTTTAGATCGCGGATGGACTAAGTGCCCCCCGCGATCTCCTGTTTGGGCTCTCCTTCACAGCAGCGTGTCACTACCCCGCCTGAAGCGGGGGCCGCCATGCCCCCTCCATATAGCTCTATGGGAGAGCCGTTCGGCAATCTTCGGTTAGGGGATAAGTTTTTTTCCCCATGATACTTCTTATTTAATCCTTCCAGTACTTAACTGCAGTATACTACAGAGGAAGTTGAGTTCTTTTTCTGTCTGACCACAGTGCTCTCTGCTGTCACCTCTGTCCATGTCAGGAACTGTCTCTGTCCATGTCTAGAACTTCCTCTGGAGCATACAGCAGCTGATGTACTGAAAGTATTAAGATTCTTATATAGAAGTAATTTACAAATCTGTTTAACTTTCTGGCACCAGTTGATTTGGATTTAAAAAAAAAATAATAAAAAAAAGATTTTCACCGGAGTACCCATCTAGGGTACAGTCCCACCTACCGCTTACAAAGCGTATATTACACGCAGCGCAAAATCGTGGGAAATACGCAATTCTCAAATGATAATACACACAGGGCCAGCTGGAGGTAGCCCAGTGAAAATTGAAGGCGGAGCTGTGCATCGGCGTGACTGTGGTGCGTAGACTCGCCTCCAATCTCCACTGAAAATGCAGGGCTGGGGGCGTCTCCGTTTACATTCGCAGGGCTAGAATGCTGGCAGATGGCTCACAAGGGGTCGTCCCAAACGCACACCTCCCCGCCCCCACATTCCCCAATCCATATTGTTTCTTATGTCATACCTGACTTATATCTCCTAAATTGGGTAAATAATGGTTTAGTAGCTATATCCTCTATACTCCAAGATGATCATTTACATCAATTTAGATACCTAAGCTCCACATATAATTTGCCCAAATCGGACTTCTATAAATATTTACAGGTCAGACATTTGCTTCAATCACACAACAAATCTGGTTGGAAATACTCCACTGACTTATTTAGACTGTTCCAATTACACTATAAAGGACTTAAACCAATCTACAAATTATTAGATTCTGTTACTGAACAGTTTCAAGATAAGCCATACCTTAGGTGGTCTAGAGAACTTGCTTGTGATATTTCACACGTAGACTGGGAACAGTCATCCAAATGGATCTATAAGTCGTTAAAAAGCGTATCTCAAATTGAAGCAGTGAATAAAACGCGATTATGTTGGTATTTTCCCCCTGTACGCCTGCACGCCATGTACCATGATGCATCACCACTGTGTTGGAGGAATTGTGGACAGAGGGGGACATTGTCACATATTTTGTGGTTCTGCCCGAAGTTACATACATATTGGAATAATGTTGAGTTGATCCTTAAGAACATATATCCATTGTTTCCTAATCTTTCTCCCAAATTAGCCTTGCTTCTGATAGGAGTACACGAGATACAGCTGGAGATGCGAGCTTTAGCTTGCAAGGTCCTCACAATAGCTAAATTGATAATTACAAGACATTGGAAGGAGGTAGAACCTCCAGATATAAAAGAGATGGTGGCGGCAGTGGACTTGGCGTGCAGGTACGAAACACTACTTGTACAACATGGAGGTGATTTAGATACGCGTACTATAGATATATGGAGATTGTGGTCGATGCGTTCTATGACATCTATCTAATGTCCTGTGGGCAGATTTAATGCTATCTCGATGTTAAGGAGAAGTTCCGGGAGACATGGGAGTTACATGTGTCAATTATGTCATTTATGTCATATGTGTCATATATGCTTTACATGTATAAACATCTCAGCACCGAGGTGATGTACCTGCGTTCAACAGGTTAATGTTTAATGTTCAATATTCTTTTGATGTAATACTGACGTGATACTTTAGAGAAACTGCTTGTAACCTTTCTTTTGGTTTGATACTTGTATGTTCGATAAAACCTTAATAAAAATTATTGAAACGAGAAAATGCAGGGCTACTGCCGGCTAGCCCTGTGTGTATCATCATCTGAGAATACGCAGCGTATTTCAGCATGAAATATGTGGTACGTGAGACAGCAACCTTAACCACTTAGGGACCAAGGGCGTACAGGTACGCGCTGACAACCTGATACTTAAGGACCAAGGGCGTACCTGTAGGCCCATGGGAATTTTGTTCCCCGCAGCATGCCGGGTGGGGACTGGACTTGGGTGACTGCTGAATTCACTCTGGTGAATTCACACCAGCGATTTGCGCCGATTCCGGGTCATACGGGTCTCCGATTACCCAGAAAATAAGGGGGATCGGGGTTGTCCAAGACATCCACGATCACCCTGAAGGGATAGGAGTGAGGTGGCAGGGGTGCCACCTCTCCTATCGGTCGTACAGAGACGACAACCAATAGCAGATCGGGGGCAGGGGGGGTTTAACGTTCGGTTCCCCGCTCTGCCACCCACTGTAGTCCGTACAGAGCTGGGGCCGAAAGTCCGCTTACCCATCGGCAGCGGCAGCAGAGGACGGCGATGCGGCTCCATGGATCTACGGAAGTCTGTGTGTTGCCTAGCAACATCTGGAGGGTTACAGTTTGGAGACCACTATACAGTGGTCTCTAAACTGTAGCCCTCAGGATGTTGCAAAACTGCAAATCCCAGCATGCCCAATCAGCAAACCGCTGTCTCCATGCTTGGAGTTGTAGTTGCGTACCTCCAGCTGTTGCATAACTACATCTCCCAGCATGCCTTCGGCAATTAGTACATGCTGGGAGTTGTAGTTTTGCAACAGCTGGAGGCCCACTGGTTAGAAAATACTGAGTTAGGTAACAGAACCTAAATGAAGGTTTTCCAACCAGTGTGCCTTCAGCTGTTGCAAAAGTAGAACTTCCAGCATGCACGGTCTGTCAGTGCATGCTGGGAGTTGTACTTTTGAAACAACTGGAGGTTTGCGCCCCCCCATGTGAGTGCACAGGATACATTAACATGGGCGGGTTTACAGTGAGTTTCCTGCTTCAAGGTTGAGCTGCGGCAAATTTTTTGCCGAAATGCAAGCTCACCGTAAACCTCCCACCTGTATGAACGTTCCCTAAAAACTCTACACTTCATTAACACATAATAAAAGGATAAAACACTACATATACACCCCCTTTACACTGCCCCCCCTCCCCCATAAAATAAAAAAATGTATCGTACGGCAGTGTCTCCAAAATTGAGCCTCCAGCTATTTTAAAACAACTCCCAGCATTTCCGGACAGACACTGACTGTCCAGGCATGCTAGGAGTTTAGCAACAGCTGGAGGCCCCCCCTTTTGGAAATCACTGGCGTAGAATACCCCTATGTCCTCCCTATACAATTCCTAATTTAGTCCTCATATGCGCATGGAGCCCTGTCGTATTTCAAGGAAAAAGTTTAGGGCCACATATGGGGTGTTTCCGTACTTGGGAGAAATTGCACTACAATTTTTTGGGGGCTTTTTCTCCTTTTACCCCTTATGAAATAGAAAAGTTGGGGGCTACGCCAGCCTTTTAGTGTAAGTAAAAAAAATGTCTTACACTAACATGCTGGTGTTGCCCCATACTTTTTATTTTCACAAGCGATAAAAGGAAAAGAAGACCCCCATAATTTGTAACGCAATTTCTCCTGAGTACAGAAATACCCAATATGGGGGCATAAAATGCTCTGCGGACGCACAACAGGGCTCAGGAGTGAGAGTGCACTATGTACATTTGAGGCCTAAATTGGTGATTTGCACAGGGGTGGCTGATTTTACAGTGGTTCTGACATAAATGCAAAAAAAATTAATACCCATATGTGACGCCATTTTGGAAACTAAACCCCTCACAGAATGTAACAAGGGGTATAGTAAGCCTTAACACCCCACAGGTGTTTGAAGAATTTTCATTAAAGTTTGATGAGAAAATGGAATAAAAAATTCACTAAAATGCTAAATTTCTCACTTTCACAAGGGAAAATAGGAAAAAATTTGTAACCCCATATGTGGATGTAATGTGCTCTGCGGGCGCACTAAAATGCTCAGAAGAGAAGGAGCACCATTGGACTTTTGAAGAGAAAATTTGTCCGGAATTGAAGGCCACGTGTGTTTACAAAGCCCCCATACTGCCAGAACAATGGACCCCCCATGTGACCCCATTTTGGAACTACACCCCTCATGTAATGTAATAAGGGGTACAGTGAGCATTTACGCCCCACAGGTGTCTGACAGATTTTTGGAACAGTGCACCCCTTATTAAATTCTGTGAGGAGAGTAGTTTCCAAAATGGGGTCACATGTGGGGGGGGGGGGGTCCACTGTTCTGGCACCACAGGGGGCTTTGTAAACGCACATGGCCATTGATTTCCATTCCAAACAAATTGTAGTGCGCCAGCAGAGCATTTCCATACTCAGAAGAAATGGAGTTACAAATTTTGGGGGGTATTTTCTCCTATTACCCCTTGTAAAAAAAAAAATAATTGGGGGGGTAAAAAAAAAAAAAATAAACAGCATTTTAGTAGTGCTGTGCAGTATACCGGTTCATACCAAATACCAAAATTTTTTGAGCTGCAAGATATGAATTTTTCCCATAAAGCAATCCCAGTTGGGCCCCTCCCCCTTGGGAAAGAATTAATTATCAACCCAGCGCTGCGCTCTCTCCACATGGGGGAACTAATAATATGTCACTCGCCAGCTGTTCTGCGTCTCAACCCCCCCCCCCCCCCCCCCCCCACTAATTATCAGCCCAGCGCTGCACTGCACTGTCCCCACCGGGGAACTAATCAAGTCACGCACAAGCGCTGTCCTCCTCGTCCTCCTGTTGGACGCCGGAGGCCGCCAGAGCTGGAACTCTATACTGTACGCTGTATCCCTATGCCCGGGCTTCAAAAGATAAACAAAATAAACTTTAACGCACCTTCCTACGTCGGCCTCACGCTCTTCCTGGGGGACGGGAGCCTCGGTGAGCCGTCAGCTTATCACCGACTGCAGCGATGTTCCGCCTAGGCCGGTAATAGGCTGAGCCCACTGTCATGTTAGAAGCCAGCTGATAATTTGGAGGGGGAGGGGGGGGGGAAGAAGCAGAACAGCGCTCACGGGTCACATGATGTTTGGAGAAATACCATTATATACCGTGGAACCGCAAGTTACAAAAATACCATGATACACATATTTGGTCATACCGCCCAACTCTACATTTTAGTGAAAAAATTTTGTTCTTCATTTACACATCCAACTTTAACAAAAAGTCATCAAACACCTGTGAGGTGTTAAGGCTCACTGTACCCCTTGTTACGTGCCTTGCGGGGTGTAGTTTCCAAAATAGTATGCCATGTGGGGGGTTTTCTGCTGTTCTGGCACCATAGGGGCTTCCTAAATGCAACATGCCCCCCAAAAACCATTTAATCTAAATTCACTCACCAAAATCCCATTGTTGGATCTTTCCTACTGAGCCCTCTACTGTGCCCGCCAAACACTTTACGTACACATGAGGTATTTCCTTACTCGAGAGAAAATGGGTTACACATTTTTGGAAGATTTTTCTCTTTTTACCCCTTGTAAAAATTCAAAAACTGGATCTACAAGAACATGCCAGTGTAAAAAATTAAGATTTTGAATTTTCTCCTTCACTTTGCTGCTATTCCTGTGAAACACCTAAAGGGTTAACACACTTACTGAATGTCATTTTGACTACTTTGCGGGGTGCAGTTTTTATAATGGGGTCATTTATGGGGTATTTCTAATAGGAAGGCCATTCAAATCCACTTCAAAACTTAACTGGTCCCTGAAAAATTCCGATTTTGAAAATTTTGTGAAAAATTTTAAAATTGCTGCTGAACTTTGAAGTAGAGAGCTCAGAAGGGAAGAAGCGATACCCTCTGATGTCTTTCAAAAGTAAAAACATGTCAACTTTATGATGCAATCATAAAGTAGACATAGTGTATGTGAAACAATATATAATTTATTTGGAATGTCTATTTTCGTTACAAGCAGAGAGCTTCAAAGTTAGAAAAATGCAAAATTTTCTATTTTTTCATCAAATTTTGGAATTTTTCACCAAGAAATGATACAAGTATCAACAAAAATGTATCACTAACTAGAGATGAGCGAACTTCCAGTAATTTGATTCATCATGAACTTCTCGGCTCGGCAGTTACTGACTAGCCTGCATAAATGAGTTCAGCTTTCAGATGGTCCGGTGGGCTGGAAAAGGTGGATACAGTCCTAGAAGAGAGTCTCCAGCCCACCGGAGCACCTGAAAGCTGAACTCATTTATGCAGGCTAAAGTCAGCAAACGCCAAGTCAAGAAGTTTGTGATGAATTGAATTACTGGAAGTTCGCTCATCTTTACCACGAACAAAGTAGAATGTGTCACGAAAAAATAATCTCGGAATTAGAATGAAAAGTAAAAGCATCCCAGAGTTATTAAACTCTTAAGGACGCAGGGCGTACCTGTATGCCCTGCACCCGGTGTTTAAAACGGGGTCACGCCGTGACCGCCGCGCTATTAACCCTTCAGACGCGGCGATCAAAGTTGATCGCCGCGTCGAAAACGAAAGTAAAAGTTTCCCGGCAGCTCAGTCGGGCTGATCGGGACCATTGCAATAAAGTCGCAATGTCCCGATCAGCTAGGACGCGAGCGGAGGCCCCCTTACCTTGCTCCATCGCGTCCAATCAGCGTTTGATTTCTCCAAGCCTGAGCCACAGGCTTGAGCAATCAACCCCCTATTACGCTGATCCATGCAAAGCTATGGCTTTGGGAGGGATCAGGGTAAAAGATCAGTGGGGGGAGATTTATCAAAACCAGTGCAAAGGAAAAGTTGCCCAGCTGCCTATAGCAACCAATCAGATTGCTTGTTTAATTTTGCAGAGGCCTTGTTAGAAATGAAAGAAGCGACCTGATTGGTTGCTATGGGCAACTCAGCAACTTTTCTTCTGCACAAGTTTTGATAAATCTCCCCCAGTGTGTGCAGAGTTATAGCCCCCTATGGGAGCTATAACACTGCAAAATAAAAATAAAAATAAGTGAACAAAAAAGTTTAAAGGTCATTTAACCCCTTCCCTAATAAAAGTTTGAATCAACCCCCTTCTCTCATAAAAAAAACTGTAAATAAACATGTGGTATCGCCGCGTGCGTAAATGTCTGAACTATAAAAAATATATTGTTAATTAAACCGCACGATCAATGGCGTACCTGCAAAAAAAAAATACAAAAGTCCAAAATAGCATATTTTTGGTCACTTTTTATATGATAAAAAAAATGTATAAAGCGATCAAAAAGTCTGATCAATGTAAAAATGTTACAGATAAAATCTTCAGAATACGGTGCATAAAATTAGCCCCATACCGCCCCGTTCGCAGAAAAATAAAGTTATAGGGGTCAGAAGATGACAATTTTAAAACTTATAAATTTTCCTGCATGTAGTTATGAGAAGTACGACAAAATCAAACCTATATAAGTAGGGTATCATTTTAACTGTATGGACCTACAGAATAAAGTTAAGGTGTCATTTTTATCGAAAAATGCACTGCGTGGAAACGGAAGCCCCCAAAATGACATTTTTTTTCTTCAATTTTGTCGCACAATAAATTTTTTTCCGTTTCGTCCGTTTTTTCCGTTTTTTGGGTAAAATGACTAATGTCACTGCAAAGTAGAATTGGTGGCGCAAAAAATAAGCCATCATATGGAATTTTATGTGCAAAATTGAAAGCGTTATGAATTTTAGAAGGTAATGAGGAAAAAATGAAAATGCAAAAGTGGAAAAAGGCTTGAGTCCTTAAGGGGTTAATGCTTAAAGTGACAGTGGTCAGATGTTCAAAAAACGCTCTGGTCCTTAAAGGGGTTATCTAGGAAAAAAAAATGTTTTATATATCAACTGGCTCCAGAAAGTTAAACAGATTTGTAAATTACTTCAAAATCTTAATCCTTTCAGTACTTATTAGGGATCGACCGATATCAGTTTTTTAGGGCCGATACCGATAATCTGTGGAGGTTAGGGCCGATAGCCGATAACTTATCGGCTATTTATCCCCCCGTGACACCGCTGCAGATCACTGATTCACAGCGGTCGCTTTAAATCAATGAACTGCAGCTGCTTTTGCGGTGCCTTAAACTGCCGCCACCGCCCGCTTCTCTCCCCCTGCCTGTCCGGGGGTCCTGAGTCCTATCACCGCCGCACCGCTCAGCTCTGTGCCCCCTACCGCCCCGACCCCATTGCCTTCCCCATCCCCGGTTTTATAATTACCTGTTCCCGGGGGTCCACTCTACATCTGGCTCCGGTGGCATCCTCCTGAGCTGTCACTGTGCACACCGACAGTGACGTCGCGTCACGTCACTCGTCATTGCACACAGCGTAGCGCAGGACGCAGCAGGAGCCAGAAGTAGCGTTGACCCCGGGAACAGGTAATTATAAAACCGGGGATGGGTGAGGTAATGGGGCCGGGGCGGTGCGACGCGGTGCGATGGGTCGGGGGTGGGGGGGGTGTTGGTGCTTCTCAATATCGGATTATCGGCAAGGTAATTGCCGATACCGATAATGCCAAAAATCGTGATTATCGGCCAAACCGATAATCGGTCGATCCCTAGTACTTATTAGCTTCTAAAGTTAAGGTTGTTCTTTTCCGTCTAAGTCCTCTCTGATGACACCTGTCTTTGGAAACGCCCAGTTTAGAAGCAAATCCCCATAGCAAACCTCTTCTAAACTGGGCGTTTCCCGAGACAGGTGTCATCAGAGAGCACTTAGACAGAAAAGAACAACCTTAACTTCAGAAGCTCATAGGTACTGAAAGGATTAAGATTTTTTAATAGAAGTAATTTACAAATCTGTAACTTTCTGGAGCCTGTTGATATATATAAAAAAAAGTTTTTGCCTGGAATACTCCTTTAGGTGAAAATGGGCTTGGTCCTTAAGGGGTTAAAGTAGGCGGTGTTATTAAAGGGGTACTCCGCCCCTAGACATCTTACCCCTTATCCAAAGGATAGGCGATAAGATGTCTGATCTCTCCTGCAGCACACCGTGTCATTTTCTGCATGGAGCGAACTTTGCAATCTCTGCAGTTCACTGGTTTCAATAATTGTGCAAAATTTATAAAGTCCTGTGCACCATTTTGGTAAATTTTTAGCAACTATGCAAACAATGCACCAAGCAAACCGGGGTAAAACCTTTACTACCTCACACAAACACTGATAAATGTCCCCCAGTGTATCATTAGGAGTTTTCCAGGAAAAGAAAAACAGGCCAATTTTTTTTCTAAAAACTGTGTCAACCCAATATTCAGGTTGTGTTTGGTACTACAACTTGCCTACATTTACTTTAACCCCTTAAAGGGGTACTCCGCCCCTAGACATCTTATCCCCTATCCAAAGGATAGGGGATAAGATTGCCGGGGTCCAACTGCTGCAGACCCCCGGGATCGCTGCTGCGATCATTACTGCACAGAGCAAATTTGCTCTGTGCATAATGACAGCCGATGCAGGGGACGGAGCAGCGTGACGTCACGGCCCCGCCGCTCGTGACATCACGGCCCCGCCCCGTAAATGCAAGTCCGTGGCGGGGGCATGACGACCGCCACGCCCCCTCCCATAGACTTTTGAGGGGGCGGGCTGTGACGTCACGAGGGGCGGAGCCATGACGTAACGATGCTACGGCCCCTGTATTGCCCGTCATTACGTGCAGAGCGAACTTGCAGCGGGACCCCGGCGATCTGACATCTTATCCCCTATCCTTTGGTTAGGGGATAAGATGTCTCGGGGCAGAGTACCCCTTTAAGGTAAATGGACATAAATGGCCGTCCTGGTGCATTGGTACTTAACACACTAGGACGTACATTTACGCCCTGTACATGACACGACCACCAGACCCGCCGGTAATGGCGGACATCAGTGATCCCGATGAAGTCCGCCATTAACCCCTCAGATGCCGTGATCAATACAGATCACTGAATCTGAAGCAATGCAGGTGTTTAAATGGATGATTAGATCACCCGTGGTGCTGCCTTGGGGATCCGATCATCCAACATGGCGGCCACAGGTCCCCTTACTTGCTCCAGCCGTTATCCCGGGGTCTTTTCCTCCGGTTCAACGATAATCAGCGATAATATTGATCAGTGCTATGCCTATACACAGATCAGTATATACAAGCTAAGATTGCTATAAATAGTCCCCCTATGGGGACAAAAAAAAAAAAAAAAAAGAGTGTAAAAAAAAAAATTGTTTTAAATAAATGTGAAAAAGCACCTCCCCCAATAAAAATTTTAATGGCCCAGTTTTCCTATTTTATCCCAAAAATAAGCATTCAAAAAAATAAAGAAATATTTGGTATCGCCGCATGCGTAAATGTTCGGACTATCAAAATATAATGTAAATTATCCAATTCAGTGAACGGCGTAAAAGTATAAAAAGTGATTAAAAAAAAAAGTTCAATATAAGCAAAAGTGGTACTGATCAAAACTACAGATCACGGTGGGGAGAAAAAAAACCTGGAAAAATGAGAACGTTATAGGTGGTCAAAATAGGGCAATTTTAACCCCTTAAGGACTTCAACCCTTTCAACCCCAGCGGTCGGACCCCCCGCGATCTAAAACTTATCCCCCATCCTTTGGATAGGGGATAAGTTGTTCACCACTGGACTACCCATTTAAGGAGTTAATGGAACTGAGCTGTAATACCACACACAACCTGAAGACAGGTGCTCTGTTTTTGAAAGAGAAGCTCTTTTCTAATCCTGGACTACCTCTTACCCCTTCTACTTTGCATGCCATATATAGTAGTGTTATGTAAATCACCCCTAATACAGTGCTACCATCTTCAGTCCAGTGCAGTTTTATCACCATGGCACAGCAGTAAGGAGTATGTGTTAAGCAGTGAATGGCTAGAGAATGGAAAGGAAGTCCCTGTGTGTTATAATGGAAAACCACCGAGGTCTAGTCTAGCCCCCCTGAAATGGAGAATAAAAATAGCTGTGCACCATGGTGGGGACTCTACAGGGTTTAACAGCAGTGATAACACTAAAATCACTTTGGTTTAATCTAATAAGCCAGGTAGCTTTATAAAAATAAAATAGTTTGCAACAACAGGTAAACTTTATTTGATCAGTGTTTTTCATCCACTTTTTAACCCCTTAACGATGCAGGGCGTACCAGTACACCCTGCGCACGGTATATAACGTGGTGTCTGTCTCGGTGGCTAATGCAACACTAACACTGCAAAAAAAAAAAAAAAATAAGTTATCATTTAACCCCTTCCCTAATAAAAGAATCACCCCCCTTTTCCCATAAACAAAAAAAAAAAAACTGTAAATAAAGGTAAAAACATATGTGGTATCGCCACATGCGGAAATGTCCAAACTATAAAAATATATCGTTAAACAGCACGGTCAATGGCATATGCGAGGAGAAAATTCCAAACGTCCAAAATAGCGTATTTTTGGTCACTTAATATAATGAAAACCATGAATAAAAAGTGATCAAAAAGTCCCATCAAAACTAAAATGGTACCGATAAAAACTTCAGATCAGGGCGCAAAAATGAGCCCCCACACCAGCCCATATGTTGAAAAATTAAAAAGTTATAGGGGTCAGAAGAGGACATTTAAAAAAAAAAATTCCTGCATGTAGTTATGATTTTTTTTTTGAAGTAATACAAAATCAAACCTATATACGGTAAGTAGGGTATCCTTTTAACCATATGGACCTACAGAATAGAGATAAGATGTCATTTTTACCGAAAAATGCACTGCGTAGAAACGGAAGCCACCAAAAGCTACAGTACTTTGTAATGACATCAGTTATTGTATGGCAAACCCAAAAAATTATTATTTGTGTCATATAAGGAGCCTGGACCTGGCCTTCTCCCTGAGCCCTTTACATCACACTGCGCTCAGCGTATCACTGACTAAGGCGGGACATCACTGCACCTGACGATAACCTGATCGCAGTGTAACACGTTGGGCTCCAACACGCGCAATTAGACCGGGCCCAGAAGAGTTATATCCGTGCACTGGGGGAACGACAGGGGGGGGGGGGGGGGGAGTTACTGTTTTTGCAGCCTGTGCACAATGGCTACATCAAAACTTCCAACAGATATTTTCTTTGATTATTTACAACCACTAGCTAAGGTGGATCAGTGGGCACTTCAGCAGGGTTGGCACATTGCTGAAAACGGAGAGGACGAGCAGCAGATGATCAGGGTAGGTAAGGTTTTTTTTTTTTTGGTTTTTTTTTGGCAGCAGACATAGAAAATCCCTTTAACCCTCTAATGACCA
This sequence comes from Hyla sarda, assembly GCF_029499605.1. Classification (NCBI taxonomy): domain Eukaryota; kingdom Metazoa; phylum Chordata; class Amphibia; order Anura; family Hylidae; genus Hyla; species Hyla sarda. Next base: position 280,144,130 of record NC_079190.1, read on the forward strand.
AGCAACTTACTTCCTGTCACCTTCCAAGTGCCATAACTTTGCATTTTTCTGTTCGTTATTTGAGGGTCAAGTTGTTAGCTGCTGGAGTGGCACATACATTCTGGCAAAGTTCAATTATTTTCACCTCTAACATTCAACAGATTGCGAGATAACCCCTTAAAGGAAATCTGTCACCAGTATAACCTGAACTAACCTTTCGGTACCGACAGGTAGTGCAGGTGACACTGATGACAACTGTACTTACCTGATCCTGTTCCGTGCAGGGGATCTCCGGTAATCTCCACTGTCGAAGGATAACTCCGGGATGTACAACTTATCCCCTACCCTAAGGATAGGCGATAAGTGTTAGATCGAGGGGGGCCCGACCGCTGGGGCCCCCCGTAATCTCCCGAATGGAGCCCCGGCTCACTGCATGGAAAGGGCATTTTTGACCACAGCACAAAGCTGCGGTCGATACGCCCCCTCAATACAGATCTGTGGCAGAGCAGGAGATTGTCGAAAGCAGCGCTTTGGCTCTGCCATAGAACTGTATGGAGGGGGCGTGTTGGCCGCAGCTTTGTGCTGTGGTCGAAAATGCCCGTTCCATGCAGTAAGCCGGGGCTCTGTTCGGGAGATTGCGGGGGCCCCAGCAGTTGAACCCCCCCCCCCCCCCCCCCATGATTTAACACTTATCCCATATTCCTAGGATAGGGGATAAGTTGTACATCCCGGAGGTATCCTTTAACTTCAGCTCCGGCCCAGCTTGGGGCACGGGGGAAGCTTAGTAACGTCACCGCTGCTGTTCTCTTGCAGCGGGACCCTGCAGAGTTGTCGTCACAAAGCTCCGCCCATGCCCCAAGCTGCTGCTGCTCTCTGCTGGCTCCCGCTGCTGGAGAACAGCAGCAGTGATGTCACTAAGCCGAGCCGGAGCTGAAGTTAACGGAGGAGTTTACCGGAGATCCCCTGCACGGAACGGGACAAGGCAAGTACCGTTGTCATCAGTGTCACCTGCACTACCTGTCGGTACCGACAGATTAGTGCAGGTGACACTGGTGACAGATTTGCTTTAAGGACACAACCCATTACATCCAAAATTGCTGCTTTTTGTCACATCACATAAAAATAAAATAAAAAGTTACATATACGCAAAAGTGGTACGGATACAAATAACAGATCACTGCCCAAAAAAGGAGCCCTCATACAGTGTCGTATGCAGAAAAATAAGAGTCATAGGGGCCAAAATAGGGTGATTTTTAACATACTAATTTGTGCAAGTGCAATGATAGAAAAGCACATAAACCTGTGTAACAAAGTTAACATTCAGTTTTACCGTGAAGTGCACTAAAGTACTAGAGTCAAAAAAAAAAAAAAAAAGTTTCAAAGTTAGTCTTTACAATTTCCCCACAAAATAATTTCATGTTTACGCCGTAGATTTTGTGGTAAAATAAAAGGTGTCATTACAAAGATCAATTGGCTCCGGAAAAAACAATCCCTCATATGGGTTTTAAAAAAAGAAAAAAAAAGGTTATTGGCTCTTAGAAGGTGAGAAATGAAAAAACTAAAATAAGCTGCCGGTATTTTAAGGGGTTAATAAACGAACATTATATTTTATTTTAATTTAGCCCCTTTCACACTACTGTTGTCACATGGTAGTGTGACGGTCTCCGGGGAGAATAGCAGGAGAAATCACACACTATTTCTTCTGTTCTTTCTCCAGTCACAAAACAATGTCAGTTTTATTAATAACAGCTTAAAGCTGATAATGTAAAAGTCCCATACACTATAATGGGATTTTGTAACGGACAATTTTAAGGGTTTTCAGAACGAAACATTAAAACGGGTCTTTAAACAGATGAATTTATAGTGTGAAAGGAGCCTTAAAAGGAGAACTCCAGAATATAAAAATTGTCCCCCATAGTGCCGGCAGTAAAAAAATAGAGATGTACATATCTTCCTCCGCTCCCCCGGTAACCGGCTCCGGTCTCCGCCGCGATCCTCTTCCTGGTTGCTGGTGGTCGGCGAGTCATACTGCGCTCAGCCTATCACCAGTCCGCAGTAAAGTCCCAACTCGGCCTGTGATAGGCTGAGCGGCAGTGTGACGTTTTCGGCCCCGGCAGCAGGTGCCGGTGTAGAGAAGAATTTTGTGTCTTGAAGCGTTCTCACACTGCCACTCAGCCTATCGCCGTTTAGAGTCTGGACTTCACTGCGGCTGGTGATTGGCTGAGCGCAGTATGACTCGCCGACCACCGGCAACCAGGAAGAGGATCGCGGCGGAGACCAGAGCCGGTTACCGGAGGCCCCAGGGGAGCGGAGGAAGGTATGCACATCTTTATTTTTTTACTGCCGGTGGTATGGGGGACAATTTATATTCTGGAGCGCTCCTTTAATCCGACAATGGGACTTTAACATGCCAAGCGTTGATAGAATACACTGCACTCACATGTAGAAGACAACGCAAGCAGCCCTTAGCCCAATACTGCAATAAGGCTTCTTTCACACAACAAAATCCCCCATTTTTAAACATCCGTAGAAAGATCCGTGTGAAAATCAGCTGAAAACGGCAGTAACAAAATTCTATACGTCCGTTAGAAAATCCCATTATAGTCTATGGGATTTTCTAATATCCGTATTTAAGGGGTACTCCAGTGCTTAGACATCTAAGGGATCTTGCAAGCGGCACCTCGTTTGTAATCAGTCCCCGGAGCGTGTTCGCTCCGGGTCTGAATACCGGCGACCACACGACCGGCGGCGTGTGACGTCACGCCTCCGCCCTCGTGTGACATCACGCTCCGCCCCTCAATGCAAGCCTACGGGAGTGGGCGTGATAGCCTTTCAAGGAAACAGTTTAGGGCCACATATGGGGTATTTCCGTACTCTGGTGAAATTGCACTACAAATTTTGGGGGGCTTTTTCTCCTTTTACCCCTTATGAAAAGGAAAAGTTGGGTGCTACACCAGCCTGTTAGTATAAAAAAATTTAAATGTTTACACTAACATGCTGGTGTTTCCCTATACTTTTTATTTTCACAAGCAGTAAAAGGGGAAAAAAAAAAAAAGGACCCCCAAAATTTGTAACGCAATTTCTTCTGAGTACGGAAATACCCCATATGTGGGCGTAAAATGCTCTGCGGGTGCACAAAAAGGCTCAGGAGTGAGAGCGCACTATGTACATTTGAGGCCTAAATTGGTGATTTGCACAGGGGTGGCTGATTTTACAGCGGTTCTGACATAAACGCAAAAAATACCCACATGTGACCCCATTTTGGAAACTACACCCCTCACAGAATGTAACAAGGGGTTTAGTGAGCCTTAACACCCCACAGGTGTTTGACGAATTTTCATTAAATTTGGATGGGAAAATGAAAAAAAAAAAAATTCTCACTAAAATGCTGGTGTTACCCTAAAAGGGAAAATAGGAAAAAAAGCCCCACAAAATTTCAGAAGAGAAGGAGCGCAATTGGGATTTTGAAGAGAAAATTTGTTTGGAATTTAAGGCCACATGTGTTTACAAATCCCCCCTGTGGTGCAGAACAATTGACCCCCCCCCCCACATGTGACCGCATTTTGGAAACTACACCCCTCACGTAATGTAATAAGGGGTGACAGGTGACTGACAGATTTTTGGAACAGAGGTCCGTGAAAATGAAAAATTTTATTTTTCATTTGCACAGCTCACTGTTCCAAAAGATCTGTCAAACGCCAATGGGGTGTAAATACTCACTGCACCCCTTATTACATTCTGTGAGGGGTGTAGTTTCCAAAATGGGGTCACATGTGTGGGGGGTCCACTGTTCTGGCACTACGGGGGGCTTTGTAAACGCACATGGCCCCCGACTTCCATTCCAAACACATTCACTTTCAAAAAGCTCAATGGCGCTCCTCCTCTTCTGAGCATTGTAGTTCACCAGCAGAGCCCTTGACGTCCACACATGGGGTATTTCTATACTCAGAAGAAATAGGGTTACAAATTTTGGGGGTCATTTTCTCCTATTACCTCTTGTAAAATTTGGGGGGAAAACTGCAAACTGCATTTTAGTGAAATTTTTTTAAAATTTTTTTCATTTACACATCCAACTTTAACAAAAGGTCGTCAAACACATCCTTTCAGTACTCATGAGCTTCTGAAGTTGAGTTGTTCTTTTCTGTCTAAGTGCTCTCTGATAACATGTGTCTCGGGAACCGCCCAGTTTAGAAGCAAATGCCCATAGCAAACCTCTTCTACTCTGTGCAGTTCCCGAGACAAGCAGAGATGTCAGCAGAGAGCACTGTTGCCAGACAGAAAACAACAACTCAACTTCAGCAGCTGATAATTATTGAAAGGATTAAGATTTTTTAATAGAAGTAATTTACAAATTTGTTTCACTTTCTGGAGCCAGTTGATATAAAGAAAAAAGTTTTTCACTGGAATACCCCTTTAAGGGGTGTAGTTTCCAAAATGGTATGCCATGTGGGTATTTTTTTGCTGTTCTGGCACCACAGGGGCTTCCTAAATGCGACATGCCCCCAAAAACAATTTCAGCAAAATTTGCTTTCAAAAAGCCAAATGTGACTCCTCTTCTTAGCATTGAAGTTCACCCGCAGAGGATTTTACAGCCTTAGATGGGGTCTTCCATACTCAGAAGAGATGGGGTTACAAAATTATTATTTTTTTTTGGGGGGGGGGGGGGGGCGCATTTTCTCCCATTGCCCTTTGTAAAAAATGGTAAATATGGGGAAATTTTTTTTTTCCTTCATTTACACATCCTATTTGTAACGAAAAGTCGTCAAACACCCGTGGGGTGTAAAGGCTCACTGGACCCCTTCTTACGTTCCTTGATGGGTGTAGTTTCCAAAATTGTATGCCATGTGGGTTTTTTTTGCTGTTCAGGCACCATAGGGGCTTCCTAAATGTGACATGTGACTAAATCCCATTGTCGCTCCTTCCCTTCTGAGCCCTCTATTGCGCCCCCCCGAACACTTTACATAGACATATGAGGTATGTGCTTACTCGAGAGAAATTGAGTTACACATTTTGGGGGCTTTTTCTCCTTTTACCACTTGTAAAAATTCAAAAACTGGGTCTACAAGAACATGCGAGTGTAAAAAAATGAAGATTTTGAATTTTCTCCTTCACTTTGCTGCTATTCCTGTGAAACACCTAAAGGGTTAACACACTTACTGAATGTCATTTTGAATACTTTGAAAAGTGGTGGATAAAATCCAGGAAAACAGATATTACCATACGGCGCTTTTACTCCTTGGACAGATGCAGGCAACAGTCCATATGACAGGTTAGTTCTTTATTGTGCAACTTGAAGTTGCACAATAAAGAACTAACCTGTCATATGGACTGTTGCCTGCATCTGTCCAAGGAGTAAAAGCACCGTATGGTAATTCCTGTTTTCCTGGATTTTATCCACCACTTTTCATTGCCCATCCAGCGACTGAGAGGAACCTGGAAAGGAAACCGTGGCTGCTGACCTCCATTTCTTCCTGCAAGTCTATATGCCTGCTGAGGTGTTGTGCTCTTAGCACAACACGATGTGGTAAGCCTTCAATTTTTGTGCACATTGAAGCCACTCTGCTATACCGTCCACACTAGGAGCGCACCTTGTTGTTTTTTGTCTTTTTCACATTTTGAATACTTTGAGGGGTGCAGTTTTTATAATTGGTTAATTTGTGGGGTATTTATAATATGAAGGCCCTTCAAATCCCCTTAAAAACTGAACTGGTCCCTGAAAAATTCCCAAAAATTGTGAAAAATTGCTGCTGAACTTTGAAGCCCTCTGATGTCTTCCAAAAGTAAAAACATGTCAACTTTATGATGCCAACATAAAGTAGACATATTGTATTTGTGAATCAATATATAATTTATTTGGAATATCCATTTTCCTTATAAGCAGAGAGCTTCAAAGAGAAAAAAAAATGCTAAGTTTTCAATTTTTTCTTAACATTTTGGAATTTTTCCCCCAAGAAATGATGCATGTATCGACAAAATTTTACCACTAACATAAAGTAGAATATGTCACGAAAAATCAATCTCGGAATCAGAGTGAGAAGTAAAAGCATTTCAGAGTCATTAATGCTTAAAGGAGATGTCCAGCGCAGACTTTTTCTATTTCGTCCTGCCCGGGCTGCAAAAAAAGACAAAACAAAGTTTCACTTACCTCCATATGTTCCCCCGGAGCTCCGCAACAGCTCATCGGTCGGCCTGTTGACTTCCTACTTCCTTTAGCCCGGTACGTCACACGGTGCTTCAGCCTATCACTGGCCGAGGCGGGACATTGCTGCGGCCGGTGATAGGCTGAAGCGCCGTGTGACGTACCGGGCTAAAGGAAGTAGGAAGTCAACAGGCCGACCGATCAGCTGTTTCGGAGCTCCAGGGGAACATATGGGCCCTCATTTACTTAGATAATCGGGTTGTAAGTCTATGTTGCTTTCTTACCCGACTGCTTTTTTCCCCTGGTATTTATTATTATGTCGCACCCTGTTTGTCGCACGTGCGTTTTGTTGGTTTTGGTTTCCAACTCCTCTGAGCTGTCAGGAAAAAATCCACAACAATTCAACATATTCGGGTTGGAAACCTTTATAAATACGTGGGAAAGCTCAGAAATGTCGAGTATGGGTTTGGGAGAATCCACATCGGGTCCGTCGGGAAAAAATGTTGCATCGTGACGCAGACTGGCGCACGATGTCTGCGACATGTCGCAGACAAAGATGTGCCAAAAAAAAAACGACAAAAAAACAAGTCGGGTATAGAATAGTAAATGAGGGCCATGGAGGTAAGTGAAAGTGTGTTTTGTCTTTTTTTTGCAGCCCGGGCAGGACGGAATAGAAAAAGTCTGCGCCAGACATCTCCTTTAAAGTGACAGTGGTCAGATGTTCAAAAAATGGCCAGGTCTTTAAGGTATAAATAGGCTGGGTCCTTAAGGGGTTAATGAGGCGGACTTACTTATCAGGGACCCTATCCACCTAATGGGGCGACATACTGGTCTGCCTATCAAGTTTTAATTGATAAAAGACCTTATTTACATACTATTTGGGTTAAAGTTATTTTGTACCAGGACAGGTGGATTTTTATGAGGGACAAGTAGATTCTGCTGCTTTTTGTCCCTTGGACAATAGTTTTTTTTTTTTTCTCCACACCCCTGTATCTAAGGGTTTATATCACACTAGTGTTTCCCAACCAAAGTGCCTCCAGCTTTTGGAAAACCAACTCCCAGCATGCCCAGACAGCCTTTCGCTGTCTGGGCATGCTGGGAGTTGTGGTTTTGCTACACCTATAGGCACCTTGGTTGGGAAACACTGCACTAAAAAGATGAAAGGGGGGGGGGGGGGGGGGGGAGTCTAGTCATCAAGGGGTTAAACTGACTTATTCCAGGGATCACTGCCACAATAGCCAACCAGGGTATTACACTGCCCTATAGAGTCAGGATCACATGACTGTTTCTAATAGCAACCAGCAGAATTGGGAGTTCAGCTCTGGAGCACAAGTACCTGATGATATCAGTCACATAGATTGTATGAGAAGCTAAGAAATAAATCGGACACTAGAATCCGTATTAATGAAGCCCTCCATGGCACCGGTACATGCCCTCTGTACAGAGCGCCACACGGATGCCTGGTCCTCGGGATGACACTCCTGCATCCTCACAATCACCTCTTATCAGCTGGAGGCAGGATTACCTCACACACCCGCCTACCGAGACACAACATGGCCGCCGCCGTGCACACCCGGCCAGCGCATCCCACACACCGCCTCCAACCACCGGCAGCCCGAGCATCTCACTCACCCGCGTCCACAAAGGCTGCACTAAGCAGCCCCTGCACTATGCTGGTAAAATGGCGCGTCTTCCCCGGCTGAGCACGCCTCCTTCTCCCGGAGCCCTCGGCCAATCACAGGCGCCGCACACGGGGCTGTCAGGAGCGAATACCAGGGGCCTTCCAATTAGGCAAAGCGAGGGATGAGGGGAATGAGCGGTCGCAGCCAACCAAGGCGCGGGATAAACATGGCCGTGATGCTGGGACGTTCCGAGGGGCGGCATTGGCCTAACGTGCTACGATGTGTCCAATCGCTGGTGCCCCAGGGATGCGAGATAACAGCGGGGGGCTTATGTGACGGGGACAATGCACATCGCCGTGTACACACACGAACCGCATGGAACCCTCACGGCTTCGGGTGGAAAGAGCTGAATGGAGTGTACTCAGGATATTGGGGCTCCAGTCTAGCAATGGGAACAATTCCTTTTCTTAATTTTGTAGATAGATTCAAACCCTTAGAGAGAGTGGTCAGAATTGCAAAAAAGGGCTGTCCTTAACCCCTTAAGGACTCAGCCCATTTTGGCCTTAAGGACTCAGACAATTTAATTTTTACGTTTTCATTTTTTCCTCCTCGCCTTCTAAAAATCATAACTCTTTTATATTTTCATCCACAGACTAGTATGAGGGCTTGTTTTTTGCGCGACCAGTTGTCCTTTGTAATGACATCACTCATTATATCATAAAATGTATGGCGCAACCAAAAAACACTATTTTTGTGGGGAAATTAAAACGAAAAACGCAATTTTGCTAATTTTGGAAGGTTTTGTTTTCACGCCGTACAATTTCTGGTAAAAATGACATGTGTTCTTTATTCTGAGGGTCAATACGATTAAAATGATACCCATTATTATATACTTTTATATTATTGTTGCGCTTAAAAAAAAATCACAAACTTTTTAACCAAATTAGTACGTTTATAATCCCTTTATTTTGATGACCTATAACTTTTTTATTTTTCCGTATAAGCGGCGGTATGGGGGCTCATTTTTTGCGCCATGATCTGTACTTTTTTTTTATACCACATTTGTATATAAAAAACTTTTAATACATTTTTTATAATTTTTTTTTTAATAAAATGTATTAAAAAAGTAGGAATTTTGGACTTTTTTAATTTTTTTTCGTTCATGCCGTTCACCGTACGGGATCATTAACATTTTATTTTAATAGTTCGGACATTTACGCACGCGGCGACACCAAATATGTCTATAAAAAATGTTTTTTACGCTTTTTGGGGGTAAAATAGGAAAAAACGGACGTTTTACTTTTTTATTGGGGAGGGGATTTTTCACTTTTTTTTTACTTTTACTTTTACATTTTTTTACATTTTTTTTTACACTTGAATAGTCCCCATAGGGGACTATTCATAGCAATACCATGATTGCTAATACTGATCTGTTCTATGTATAGGACATAGAACAGATCAGTATTATCGGTCATCTCCTGCTCTGGTCTGCTCGATCACAGACCAGAGCAGGAGACGCCGGGAGCCGCACGGAGGAAGGAGAGGGGACCTCCGTGCGGCGTTATGAATGATCGGATCCCCGCAGCAGCGCTGCGGGCGATCCGATCGTTCATTTTAATCGCGAACTGCCGCAGATGCCGGGATCTGTATTGATCCCGGCACCTGAGGGGTTAATGGCGGACGCCCGCGAGATCGCGGGCGTCGGCCATTGCCGGCGGGTCCCTGGCTGCGATTAGCAGCCGGGATCAGCCGCGCATGACACGGGCATCGCTCCGATGCCCGCGGTTATGCTTAGGACGTAAATGTACGTCCTGGTGCGTTAAGTACCACCTCACCAGGACGTACATTTACGTCCTGCGTCCTTAAGGGGTTAAAGGGGTAGTCCAGTGCTGAAAAACGTATCCCCCTATCCTGAGGATAGGGCATAAGTTTCAGATCAGACCCCGGCTCGCTGGCCAGATAGCGCGTGTTGACCACTGCAATAAGCGGTGGCCGACACACCCCCTCATTACATCGCTACGGCAGAGACAGAGATTGCCGAAGGCAGCACTCCAGCTCGGGGGTGGGACACCCTCAATTCCCAGTTCCCAGTGGTCGGACCCCCTCAATCTAAAACTTATCCCCTATCCTTAGGATAGGGGATACGTTTTTCACCACTGGATATCTCCATTAATAACTCTGGAATGCTTTTACCTTTCATTCTGATTCTTAGATTGTTTTTTCGTGACATATTCTACTTTAACATAGTGGTAAATTTTCGTCGTTACTTGCATCCTTTCTTGGGGAAAAAATCCCCAAATTTTATGAAAATTTAGCATTTTTGCTAACTTTGAAACTCTGCTTGTAAGGAAAGTAGATATCCCAAATAAATGATATATTGATTCACATATACAATGTCCCTCATTTACTATTACAAACCCGACATGTTTTGTCACGTTGTGTGCCAGATTCTGTCTGCGCCATATTGTGCGCCAGAATTGAAAAATCCCCGACTAACTCCATTTTGCTAAGGAAACCTGAAAAAGGGGCATGGCTGCCGAGAAAAGGGGGCGTGTTCCCCAAAAAGGGGCGTATTCACGACATTTTCACAAAATCCCAACATATTTACTAAAGTTTCCACAGAAAATGTGGTGGATTTGAGTTGAGGAAAACCAGACAGATCAGAGCAGGTGTAAAAAAAGGAAAGTGTAGGGAAAGTGGAAACTGTAGGGAAACCTTAGTAAATACAGTGGAAAATAAATTGTAGGAAATTAAAACCCACAAAGAAACCTACACAACACTCTTAGTAAATCAGGGCCAATATGTCTACTTTATAATTGCATCATAAAGTTGACATGGGCTTAAAAGTTTAGCAGCAATTTTCAAAATGTAAACAGTTCAGTTTGAGGGTGCGTTCACACGGGGGTATTTGTCAGCGGATCTGCAGCTGCGGATCCGCTGACAAAGGCCCCTAAAGCGCTGCCCTCTTTGTGCCTGCTAATAGTGGCAATCCATCGCTACCAGCAGACACACTGTGAAGTGCGAGTCGCAGTGTATCCGCACATCGCGGCCGCTCCCCCGGCTCCCTGAGCTACACAGAGCGGCCGCGATGTGTGCGAGTACACTGCAGGGTAACTCGCACATCGCAGTGTGTCTGCTGGTAGCGACGGATTGCTGCTATTAGCAGGCACAAAGAGGGCAGCACTTTAGGGGCCTTGTCAGCGTATCCGCAGCTGCGGATCCGCTGACAAATACGCCCGTGTGAACGTACCCTGAAGTGGATTTGAGGGGCCTTTCTGTGAGAAATACCCTATAAATGACCCCATTATAGAAACTACACCCCTTAAAGTATTCAAAATGACATTCAGAAAGTTTAACCTTTTAGGTGTTTCACAAGAATAACAGCAAAATTACTACTTTTTGTACAAAAATTAGCTTGTTCAACCCCCTTAACCCCTTAAGGACATAGGGCGTATCCATACGCCCCCGTTTCCAAGTCCTTAAGGACCGAGGGCGTATGGATACGCCCTGAGCATTTCCGGCCCCCACCGCTAGCCGGAGGGGAGCCGGAGCCGGATGCCTGCTGAAATCGTTCAGCAGGCATCCCGGCATATCGCCCAGGGGGGTCATTATGTCCCCCCATGTCGGCGATTGCCGCAGATCGCTGGACAATTCAGTCCAGCGATCTGCGGCAGATTCCGGGTCAATCGGGTCTCCAGTGACCCGATGACCCGGAATTACTGGCTGATCGGGGCCGTCAGAGACGGCCCCGAACAGCCAGAGCCAGCAGGGGTGAGGTGGCACTGGTGCCACCTCACGATCGCCCTGATTCGTCGGCCGGATTACCGGCCGACCAATCAGGGCGCCTGCTGCGGGTGTCACTCCCGCAACCCGCTCCGCCCCTCTTCCGGAGGACGTGAGCGGGTGCGGGAAGACGACCCCCGGTGCTGGGGACCCCGATCCCCGGCGTCCCTGTTGGGATCGGGGCCCCAGGAGCGACGACGGCGGCGGCGGCGGGACTGACCTGTGCGGCGATCAGCAGCAGCAGGAGGTGAGTGACAGCCTCCTGCTGTTGCTTAGCAACAGCTCCCAGCATGCAACAAGGGCATGCTGGGAGCTGTAGTTATGCAACAGCAGGAGGCAGACCACCACAACTCCCAGCATGCCCTTATGGGCATGCTGGGACTTGTAGTTTTGCAACAGCTGAAGGCACATTCTTTCTATGTAAAAGTGTACCTTCAGCTGTTGTGTAACTACAACTCCCAGCTTGCACAATCAGCTAAAGTGCATGCTGGGAGTTGTAGTGGTGCATCTGGTGGTTGCATAACTACAACTCCCAGCATGCCCGTTGGCTGTCGGTGACTGCTGAGAGTTGTAGTTTTGCAACAGCTGAAGGCACACTGAGTTAAGTAGTAAACCAGTGTGTCTCCAGCTGTTGCATAACTACAATCCCCAGCATCCCCAGCCAATGTAGTATGCCTCCGGCTTTTGCATAACTACAAGACCCAGCATGCCCTTCCGCTGTCCGTACATGCTGGGGGTTGTAGCTTTTGCAACAGCTGAAGGCACACTGGTTGCAAAACACTGAGTTTGTTACCAAACTCGGTGTTTCACAACCTGTGTGTCTCCAGCTGTTGCAAAACTACAACTCCCAGCATGCACTGATAGACCGTACATGCTTGGAGTTGTAGTTTTGCAACAGCTGGATGTTTCTCCCCCCCCCCCCCCAATGTGAACGTACAGGGTACACTCACATGGGCGGAGGATTACAGTAAGTATCCGGCTGCAAGTTTGAGCTGCGGCAAATTTTGTGTCGCAGCTCAAACTGCCAGCGAGAAACGACTGTGAACCCCCGCCCGTGCGACTGTACCCTAAAAACACTACACTAACACACAATAAAATAAAAAGTAAAAAACACTACATATACACATACCCCTACACAGCCCCCCTTCCCAATAAAAATGAAAAACGTCTGGTACGTCACTGTTTCCAAAACGGAGCCTCCAGCGGTTGCAAAACTACAACTCCCAGCATGCACTGATAGACCGTACATGCTGGGAGTTGTAGTTTTGCAACAGCTGGATGTTCCCCCCTCCCCAATGTGAACGTACAGGGTACACTCACATGGGCGGAGGATTACAGTAAGTATCCGGCTGCAAGTTTGAGCTGCGTCAAATTTTCTGCCGCAGCTCAAACTGCCAGCGAGAAACTACTGTGAACCCCCCGCCCGTGTGACTGTACCCTAAAAACACTACACTACACTAACACACAATAAAATAAAAAGTAAAAAACACTACATATACACATACCCCTACACAGCCCCCCTTCCCAATAAAAATGAAAAACGTCTGGTACGTCACTGTTTCCAAAACGGAGCCTCCAGCGGTTGCAAAACTACAACTCCCAGCATGCACTGATAGACCGTACATGCTGGGAGTTGTAGTTTTGCAACAGCTGGATGTTCCCCCCTCCCCAATGTGAACGTACAGGGTACACTCACATGGGCGGAGGATTACAGTAAGTATCCGGCTGCAAGTTTGAGCTGCGTCAAATTTTCTGCCGCAGCTCAAACTGCCAGCGAGAAACTACTGTGAACCCCCCGCCCGTGTGACTGTACCCTAAAAACACTACACTACACTAACACACAATAAAATAAAAAGTAAAAAACACTACATATACACATACCCCCACACAGCCCCCCTCCCCAATAAAAATGAAAAACGTCTGGTACGCCACTGTTTCCAGAACGGAGCCTCCAGCTGTTGCGCAATAATTACTCCCAGTATTGCCAGATAGCCACTGACTGTCCAGGCATGCTGGGAGTTTTACAACAGCTGGAGGCCCCCTGTTTGGGAATCACTGGCGTAGAATACCCCTATGTCCACCCCTATGCAATCCCTAATTTAGGCCTCAAATGCGCATGGCGCTCTCACTTTGGAGCCCTGTCGTATTTCCAGGCAACAGTTTAGGGTCACATATAGGGTATCGCCGTACTCGGGAGAAATTGGGCTTCAAATTTTGTGGGGTATTTTCTGCTATTACCCTTTTTAAAAATGTAAAATTTTTGGGAAAACAAGCATTTTAGGTAAAAAAAAATAATTTTTTTTTACATATACAAAAGTCATGAAACACCTGTGGGGTATAAAGGTTCGCTCAACCCCTTGTTACGTTCCCCGAGGGGTCTAGTTTCCAAAATGGTATGCCATGTGTTTTTTTTTTGCTGTCCTGGCACCATAGGGGCTTCCGAAATGCGGCATGCCCCCAGAGCAAAATTTGCTTTCAAAAAGCCAAATGTGACTCCTTCTCTTCTGAGACCTGTAGTGCGCCAGCAGAGCACTTTTCACCCCCATATGGGGTGTTTTCTGAATCGGGAGAAATTGGGCTTCAAATTTTGGGGGGTATTTCCTGCTATTACCCTTTTTAAAAATGTTAAAATTTTGGGAAACCAAGCATATTAGGTAAAAAATAAAAATTTTTTTTTACATATGCAAAAGTCGTGAAACACCTGTAGGGTATTAAGATTCACATTACCCTTTGTTACTTTCCCCGAGGGGTCTAGTTTCCAAAATGGTATGCCATGTGTTTTTTTTTTTGCTGTTCTGGCACCATAGGGGCTTCCTAAATGCGGCATGCCCCCAGAGCAAAATTTGCTTTCAAAAAGCCAAATGTGACTCCTTCTCTTCTGAGACCTGTAGTGCGCCAGCAGAGCAATTTTCACCCCCATATGGGGTGTTTTCTGAATCGGGAGAAATTGGGTTTCAAATTTTGGGGGGTATTTTCTGCTATTACACTTTTTAAAAATGTAAAATTTTTGGAAAACCAAGCATTTTAGGTAAAAAAAATAATTTTTTTTTTACATATGCAAAAGTCGTGAAACACCTGTGGGGTATTAAGGTTCACTTTACCCCTTGTTACGTTCCCTGAGGGGTCTAGTTTCCAAAATGGTATGCCATGTGTGTTTTTTTGCTGTTCTGGCACCATAGGGGCTTCCTAAAGGTGACATGCCCCCCAAAAAACATTTGACGCTCCTTCCCTTCTCAGCCCTCTACTGCGCCCGCCGAACAATTAACATAGACATATGAGGTATGTGCTTACTCGGGAGAAATTGGGTTTCAATTACAAGTAAAAAATTTCTCCTTTTTACCCCTTGCAAAAATTCAAAAATTGGGTCTACAAGAACATGCGAGTGTAAAAAATGAAGATTTTGAATTTTCTCCTTCACTTTGCTGCTATTCCTGTGAAACACCTAAAGGGTTAATACACTTACTGAATGTCATTTTGAATACTTTGGGGGGTGTAGTTTTTATAATGGGGTCTTTTATGGGGCATTTCTAATATGAAGGCCCTTCAAATCCACTTCAAACCTGAACTGGTCCATGAAAAATAGCGAGTTTGAAAATTTTGTGAAAAATTTCAAAATTGCTGCTGAACTTTAAAGCCCTCTGGTGTCTTCCAAAAGTAAAAACTCATAAATTTTATGATGCAAACATAAAGTAGACATATTGTATATGTGAACCCAAAAAAAAAATATTTTGAATATCCATTTTCCTTACAAGCAGAGAGCTTCAAAGTTAGAAAAATGCAAAATTTTCATTTTTTTCATCAAATTTTGGGATTTTTCACCAAGAAAGGATGCAAGTTACCATAAAATTTTACCACTAAGTTAAAGTAGAATATGTCACGAAAAAACAATCTCGGAATCAGAATGATAACTAAAAGCATTCCAGAGTTATTAATGTTTAAAGTGACAGTGGTCAGAATTGCAAAAAACGCTCCGGTCCTTAAGGTGAAAAAGGGCTCGGTCCTTAAGGGGTTAAGGATGCCACCTGTCCGGCCCAATTTTTCATATCTGTCCTGTGTCTCTTTATAGCGGGGGAAAAAATAGTGCTTGCACCTTCTTTTTCTTTCTGTAAATAGTGGCGCCCAACGGACCCCATTGACTATAATTGGGTCCATCGGGACCCACTATTACCCGTTGCGCCCCATCAAAATGATGGCTGTCAAACTCCTCCTCCCCCCCCCCCCCCAAAAAAAAAAGAAGAGAGTTTGATGGCCATAATTGACGAGGTGCAACGGTAATGTGAATGTAGCCTTAATGGCAATACCTCTGACATGTTTTTAGTGATGCGATTCTGAGATAGTTTTTTCATGACATATTGTACTTTATATTAGTGGTAAATCTTTGTCGATTCGTGCAGCATTTTTTGTGAAAAACCTAAAGCGCAACTGTCATGAACTATGGATGCTATAACCTACACACAGCCTTTGTACTGTGTGCAGATGGTGTGTACAGCATTTTTTTACCTTATTTTTGCAGGCTTTCATCACCTCAAAAAATGCTTTTGATCACAGCCACACACAGTAGGATAGGCGTGGCGGGAGGTACGGTATGCCGCCCCGCCGCCACCCCCACCCCCTGTGTCAGAGCTGGGACCGCTGTGTGATTCACACACAGGTCCCAGCGCATGCGCCCCCTAGGCAAGTGCTCGCTCCCGCCACTGTCTGCCTCCTCTGGCATTTTTTTAAATAATTTTTTTTTTGATGGAATTCACTGTATGGTAAAAACTATGTTATGTCTATTCGGTACAATTATGATACCTGATTTACATAGCTTTTTTATGTTCTTTTTCCCTTTTCTGCCACAGCATAGCTTTGGTCAGTGTTATCGGTGCTCGAATGCTCCAGCCTGCAAAGCCTTGCTGGCGCATCCTAGCATCGGACGGCGAGGAGTCAAATAAGGGCCATCCCGCTTGCCTCTAAGCTGATCAGGACAATTTTAGATGCCGGGATCAACTTTGATTGCGGCGTCTAAAGGGTTAATGCCGCACATCACAGAGATCGGTGATGTTCGCCGTTAGCCACAGATTCTGGCGGCTATCCGCTATGATGCATGCTCAGGAGCTCCTGAGTGCGTGTCTTAGAAGGGCAGAGGGGCAACGGTGTTACTTGTACGCCCTTCGTACCTAAGATGTTAAGGCTGGGTTCACACTGCGTTTTTCTCGTCTGATTTTTCCGCATACAAAAATATACTTATCTTTGCTATTGTGTGCAGCCCAAAAAAAAAGTAAAATTTTTTTTTTTTTTTAGAATGTTAGTCAATAGGAGACTACTTCTACTACTGTATGCTGTTTTTAGCCTCCATCAATGTGTATATATTGTTTTCACAACGTGTATGAGATGTATACGCTAATGGAGTACTGTAGTCCGACTGGTGGGACCTTCTGCAATCTCTTGCCTGGCGCCCTGCTCTCTTCGTGCACACAGCAGTGTACAACATGCCCCCTCCATCTATCTCTATGGGAGGTCCGTAGATACACAAGCGATGTATCTCCAGCTCTCACATAGAGATGCATGGAAGGGGTCGTCACAGCTCCATGCATGGAAGAGCCAGGGTGTCGGGCAGATTGTGGGGGGGCCCAGTGGTCGGATCCCCGCGACAAGACACTTATCCCCTATCCTTTCTCTTATACTGCTTTAACCCTTTAGGGACTCAGCCCATTTTCACCTTAACCCCTTAAGGACCCGGGGTTTTTCCATTTTCGTTTTTTCCTCATCTTTAACAAATCATAACTCTTTAAATTTTGCACCTAAAAATCCATATGATGGCTTATTTTTTGCGCCACCAATTCTACTCTGTAATGACGTCAGTCATTTTACCCAAAAATCTACAGCAGAATGGGAAAAAAAATCATTGTGCGACAAAATTGAAAAAAACAAACGCCATTTTGTAACTTTTGGGGGCTTCCGTTTCTACACAGTACATTTTTGGGTAAAAAATTACACCTTCTCTTTATTCTGTAGGTCCATACGATTAAAATGATACCAAACTTTTATTAGGGAAGGGGTTAAATGATCTTTATTTACTTTTTTTTTCCACTTTTTTTTTTCAGTGTTATAGCTCCAATAGGGGTCTATAACACTGCACACTAGTGCTGGGCGGTATACCGGTATGAACCAGATACCGTTTTTTTTCTCCCACTGTATGGATTTTTGCCCATACCGCTATACCTGTCGGGCCCCTCCCCCACCCTCCGGATGAATTGTAGAGCCCAGCGCAGCGCCCACACTTGTCCTGGTGTGCTTCTGTGGCCCGATTCCGAGAGTGGAATCGGGCCACAGAAGCTAATCCATTTACTGTGTCCCCCCGCTGCGCCTGTCAGCCAGTGTCCCCGCGAGCACGATCAATCCCCACCGCTACCGGGATCCATGTGCCCACTAGCGGTGTCACAAGAATGCCTCCCGCGAGCGCTACCATCACCGCTAGCGGGGTCCCTGTGCCCACTAGCAGTGTCACAAGAATGGCGAGTGCGGCTCTGTTCCCTGTCCCTGTCAGCTCTCAGGGTACAGGAACAGATTTAAAAGCTAACGTAGTACTGCAGGCACAGCACTACGCAAATAGCATAGGACTAACGTAGGCAGCGCTAAGAGCCTAGTGTTAGCCCTACGCTATTTGCGTAGTACTGCGCGCGAGGCTTTTAAATCTGTTCCCGTACCCTGAGAGCTGACAGGGACAGGGAACAGAGTCGCGCTCGGCATTCTTGTGACACCGCTAGTGGGCACAGGGACCCCGCTCGCGGGGTGGGGTGGTGGGGACAGGTGGTAATACCGTGATACCGCGATAATAAAAAAAAATATATACCGTGATATTCATTTTAGGCCATACCGCCCAGCACTACTGCACACACTGATCTTTTACATCGTTCAATGGTTTCTCATAGGAAACCATTGATCGATGATTCTGCCGCTTGACTGCTCATGCCTGGATCTCAGGCACTGAGTAGTCATTTGGCGATCGGACAGCATGGAGGCAGGTAGGGACCCTCCGGCTGTCTTGTAAACTGTTCGGGATGCCACGATTTCGCCGCGGCGATCCCGAACAGCTCTCTGAGTTAACCGGCAACGTTTTAGTTTCACTTTAGATGCGGCAATCAACTTTGAATGCCGCATCTAAAGGGTTAATAGCGAGTTGTTAGAGGCCGGACCCGAGCCGTGGCCCCGTGTTATGGAACAGGAGCGGACTCATGACGTACATGTACGTCATGGGTCCTGAAGGGGTTAAGGTGTTTTTTGCACTTTTGTTTTTCCTCCTAATCTTCTAAAAATCATAACATGTTCAATTTTGCACCTACAGACCCATATGAGGGCTTGTTTTTTGTGTCACCAATTGTACTTCGTATCGACATTACTTTTAAAACATAATCTGTGGCAAAAAAAAAAAAAATTTTGGTGGGGTGAAAAAAACGCCATTTTACAACTTTTTAGGGCTTCCGTTTCTACGCAGTTCACTTTTTGTTAAAAGTGACACATTACTTTTATTCTGTAGGTCCATATGGTTACAGAGATACCCAATTCATGTAGGTTTAATTTATTTTACTACTTTAAAAAAATTATAACTACATGCACAAAATTAGAGGCCGGCATTTATCACTGTAGGTGTAAGTGAAGTATTTTTTTACACCTTTTTTTTTTTATGCGTGCTGATAATGTGTAGGAGCATCAAATTTATTAAAAGGTCACAGAGCATTTGATACATTTTGTGCAGGTCACATTTTCTGAAATTTCTCTATTTACATACACCAAAAAGCTGACTGGGCTGGTGTAGTTTTAGAGACTTTTTATTGGCTTTGCGCCTTTTCACAAAAAGGCACAGTTCATAAAAACCCTTCCATATCATGTGTAGTGCCAAAATCAGTGGATTACAGCTCAAAATCTGCAGAAATGTGTAAACCAAAAGGTGCAAATAAACCCTGCTTGCGTCTTTTTTGCGCCTTTTCTAGACAAAAAACAGTCTAAAGACAATCATAAATGTCGGCCAGTTCATTTAAAATTGTCATCTTCTGACCTCTATAACTTTTTAATTTTTCCGCGTATGGGGTTATATGAGGGCTCATTTTTTGCACCATGGTCTTTAGCTTTTTATCGGTACATTTTTGTTTTGATGGGACTTTTTGCTCACTTTTTATTAATATTTTTATGGTACATGAAGTGACCAAAAATGCGCAATTTGGACTTTGGTATTATTTTCTGTGTACGCCATCGACCGTGCGGTTTAGCTAACCTTATATTTTAATAGTTCGGACATTTATGCACGCGACGGTACCACATATGATTATTTTTTTTTTTTTTATTACATAATTTTATTTAAAAAATAGGAAAAGCGAAGTCATTCAAACGCCATTCAGGCATGGAGCAGTAGATCTCTGATCAGACGACGAGGAGGCAGGTGAGGACCCTCCCGTCGTCCACTAAGCTGATCGGGATATCACGATTCTGTCGCGATAGTCCAGATCAGCTCCTCTAAGGTGCCGGGATAGGTTTACTTTCACTTTAAATGCCGCAATCAACTTTGATGGGGGGTCTAAAGGGTTAGTGCCGGGCATCGGCCCAATCGGCGGTGCGCGGCATTAGCTGTGGGTCGTGGCTGCCCATAGCAACTGGGACCCACGGTGTTTAACCTGTTCTCTGCTCGTGAGAATGGTTTAAACCCCATTAGCAGGACTCAGGACGTACAGGTACGCCCTGAGTCCTTAAGTGGTTAATAGGCACAAAAACATTGTGTATTCACACCACATTTGAAGCATATGGCAACTGGATCCAGTGGGAGAATTTCAAAACTGTCTCCTGCTGTATCTCTGCCAGACCTGTGCCGTACCCCATTCATTTCAATGAGTTAGTGACTCTGATTGGCTCATTTTCCCACCGTATGTAGACCGGAGTCACTAGCTGAATACAATTCAACCCGTTATTCAGACCAGTATATGGAGGGTTAATTAATATGTAAACATCTATAGATCACTTCAAGGAGGGATCCAAAAGAACGCTTGATCTCCCATATACTAAAAACCCATAAGCTTTATTGAAAATACACACATTTTAAAATCGAGAGCTCTAGTCCCCCCTAATAATATAACTGATAAACAGTGGTCTCAGTGGTCATCCGACCACTGGGGTATGTGAAATTCCTCAGACAGGAACCATCTCAGGGCCTCAATAGCTTTGATGACAGAACATAATGAGGCAACATAATCTGTAATCCACTATTATTTATCAGATCATTTAACTGTTCAAATGCAGCTTATAGGTGTTTCTGTGTATTGGATAAATCCTGATATTTGGGAAAAAAGTGGCTGTAAAAGTTATTTTATTGTAGAAATTCAAGCATGATAAATTAAGCCTGTTTTTTTTCTTGTTTTTTTTATAGACATATAGCCACCACTGATCCCAAAGTGCCACAACTGTTTACATATTCAATGACAAGTGTCTGTATGAATTATTATCAGACAATGAAAACATACAGTGATCCCTCAACTTACAATGGTCTTTTTTGGACCATTGTAACTTGAAACCAGACTCTATATATAATGCTACGGACAGTCCAGATCTGCGACACGTGTCAATGGCTGGAAGAACTGACCAATCAGAATCGGCATTCACTGGTAAAACACCTGTATTACTGAAGCGTATGCACTGAATTCCTGTCTAGTAGCGCCCCCTACAGTACAGGAAGTTACTACATGTTCTGTACTACTCCTAACCTGTGCCATGGTTAGCTGCTCCTTTGGACACCAGGTGAGGGCGGCTCCATGTTACTTTTTTGGGACACTGTGTGTACTGTACAGGACCCTGAAGAAGCTCCTGTCCTCTACATAGACAGTGATTTACAGCTCCCAGCAGATCTTTCTTATTTTTATATGTAAGGATTTGCTTTATCTATATTAATATTATATATTATAATATATTTCCTATTTTTTGGTGACATTTTTGTGGCTTCAGAACCAATTACCAGGTTTCCATAGAGTTATGGTCTCAACATACAATGGTTTCAACATACAATGGTCGTCCTGGAACCAATTAATATTGTAATTTGGAGAGAACACTGTATTTATATCCCTTTATAGGCCCTGGTCCATCAGAACAACGGCCTCACCCTTGTCAGCTTTACATACTATTAGGTCTTCTATAGAATGCAATTCTTGAGGTGCAAGTTGTTCAGATTTGGATCTCCCGCTCGGTGCCCTGGCTCAGGGGTCTTAAACTGTTGGTCCTCCAGATATTGCAAAACTTCAACTCCCAGAATGCCTGGACATGCCCAGACAGCCATTTGCTGCAGCTAACAGCTGTCGGGAATGCTGGGAGTTGAAGTTTTGCAACATCTGGAGGGCCACCAGTTTGAGACCCCTGTTCCAAATGGAGCATGTTTACCACTGCACAAAGCATGGTCTATGCAGCCCTATGGGAGAGCCGGAAATTCGAGTGCAGTGCTTCGGCTCTCCCTCAGAGATGCATGGAGAAAGTGTGTCGTCCACCGCTTCTTCCTGTGGTTGACATGCTCCATTTAGAAGGAGAGCCAGGGCACTGGGCAGGAGATCTGAATCTGAACAACTTGTGTGTGATGGAAGAGGTCCGTTCCGGCACAACGGGTCCCGACAGATCACATTTACTATTACAGGGTCTGTCGGGCACCGTTGTTTTTTGAGTAGTGGGAGAAAAAGAAGTTGCATGATTTATTTTTTTATTCCTCGTCCACCATGACAGCCACCAGAGAGATGGTCCCCTCGGACCTAATAGGAACAGGAACAGAGAGTTTAAAAGCCGGGTTTCTTTACTTTTATCTTTTCCCTGGGGAGGGTTGCGGTCTCCTCTGGAGCCCCTAACCCATTTCTTCCCCTTAGTCGCTGGGACTTGTCCCGGCCTCTGGGTGCGTGGGAGACTGCGCCCCTGGGAGCTATATGTCCCACGCTAAGGATACTGCGGTATCCTCCCCCCATGTGCCCTGTGCTCGCGCGGGCTACATGTACCTCCGTGCCGGCTCCTTGGGGTCGGCGGCGCTCTAGGGGACTGTCGGCGGGGGCTCTGTGAGCTGTCGGCTCTCTCCTGGGGTCTGTGGCGGTGTATGGACTGCTGCTGCGTGGCTTCCCCATGGGACACTGCGTGGGTGTGCAGCGCTTAATTCTGTCCGGGGGAAGCCGGGCGCTTTGAGCGTGAATAGGAAGTTCCGGGCTGTACAGAGGTGCCGGCGGGGCGGATGTGACGTCACAAGGCGCCAAAATTTGAATTTCCTGTTTGGATAAAGGTAGGAAAATCAGTGTTATCTTTGTCTATGATTGTCCTGTGGCTACCATGGACTCTCAGGCTTCCTCCAAGGCTGATGCTATGGAGCAGCTTGTTTCTCCAGTTGTGAGTATTTTCCTGCTTATTTTCTGCTGCAAATACTTCTCTGTTTAGCTTCTGATTTGTGGTTCCTTCTTTTCTTAGGGAGATAAGGAACCTTCACAAAAACCTACAGCGAAAATCCGCAAATGTGTTTTGTGTTTTGCTAAACTTCCGGAGACATATAAAAAACAATTATGCAAAAATGGTATTTCTAAAGTGGTTCAAGAAGAGAAACCGTGTATTTCTGAAGATATGCGATCACTTATTTGCCAAGAAATACAGTCATCTCTGGCCGGACTTAATTTAATTCCGTCTTCTAGCAGTCAGTCGTCCATGAATGTTCCGTCTGCTGTAAATGTATATCCGACTTTCACCAGTGCTGAGCCAGCTAATGTTTCTTCTGTTGCTACTGGTTACCTACCTAGTAACCCTCTTCAGTATTCATCTGGTTATATGCCTAATTTACAACCTGGCATTCCTTGTGGCAGTAAGAGTCTGGTCAAAGTCGGAGATGTTCAGCCTCCAGCTAAAAGACCCAAAGTGGTTCTGGATTCTGATTCTGGGGAGGAGGATCTTGTATCTAGATCTCACATAGAGGGTATGGAAGAAGGAGACATTTCTCCAGGACCCTCTAAGCCAGTAAATACCAAATATTTTTTCGCATCTGAAGATACTGAAACTCTCCTTAAAGCTTTCTCAATTAGAAGATCATATTGAAAATAAAACACCTAGAGGAGGATCTTCTTTCATCTATTCCCATGTTGAAGTTAGCAACAGGTTTTCTTGCAGACGCCTCAGTGGAGACAGTCAGAATGGCCGCTAGATCTGCCGCTCTCTCAAATTCTGCAAGGCGGACTTTATGGCTTAAAAACTGGACGGGTGATAACACTTCTAAATCTACATTATGTGGTGTTCCCTGTCTAGGTAAAGTAATGTTTGGCCAACCATTGTACAATATCTTTGAGAAGGCGGCAGATAGGAAAAAGAAATTTTCTGAAGAGAAACCTAGCCAACAGCAGAAAACTTTTCGTCCCCAAACAAGAAACAAGTTCTCAAACTTTAGAGGTAAGGGAAAGTCGGGGAGGTGGAGCTACCAAAAGGGGGGTAAAGGAAAAGACTTTATCCTTAACCCCTCCCAACCTCCCAAAAAACAATGACATGATACCTGTGGGAGGGAGACTGAGATTTTTTCTTCATCAGTGGTCAACAATAACCTCAAACTCCTGGATCCTGAATCTTATAAAATCAGGATACAGGATAGTATTCTCGTCTCTCCCTCCTCCCAGATTTCTAGTCTCAAACCAATCTTCTCCTACTCTTCAGTCCAGGATGTTAGAGGGCGTCCAAAATCTTCTTCATCTGGGTGCCATTTCCCGCGTTCCTGTCTCGGAATAGGGCAAGGGTCACTATTCTTCCCTGTTTCTAGTACAGAAACCAAATGGCTCATATCGTTCAATCATAAACTTGAAGTTCCTCAACAGGTTCATTGTGTACAAAAAATTCAAAATGGAATCTTTGAAAACAGCAATCCCATTGATTGCCCCAGGGGCTTTAATGATAACTATGGATCTAAAAGATGCATATTACCATGTACCGATTCATGCAGATTTTCAGAAATATCTCAGATTTGCAGTGCATCTCAACGGGGAGATTCTTCATTTCCAGTTTGTAGCCCTCCTGTTCGGGATTGCATCAGCCCCCAGACTTTTCACAAAGTTAATGGTGGAGGTAATTGCCTCTTTAAGACTAAAAAATATTGTCATCATCCCATATCTGGATGATCTACTTATATCAGCAGGTTCTCCAGAGCTTCTAAAAATCCATCAACATCAAGTAATCTGTTGTCTACAGGAATTAGGTTGGATCTCAAACCTGGAAAAATCGGATCTAGTTCTGAGCCACACAAAATTATTTCTGGGAATGACTCTGGACTCTGTATTGAGAACCACTTTCCTTCCAAGGGAAAAAAAATTACCTCTCTTCAAGAGAAAATCTCAACATTTCAGAGGAAAAAGTTGGTGTCAGAGAGAGAAGCCATGTCCATACTGGGCCCCATGACTTCTACTATCCCAGCCGTCCAGTGGGCTCAGTTCCACTCACGTATGCTGCAAGCCCTGACTCTGTCAGTATGGGACAAAACCCAACTTTCCCTAGAAAAGAAATTTCATCTATCCCCCAGGGTATCGAGATCTCTGAATTGGTGGCTGAAAAAAAGCAAACCTTCAGAGGGGGGTTTGTTGGTTCCCGGACCAAACAATTATAACTACAGATGCAAGCGCTTGGGGCTGGGGAGCCCACATAAACCAACAATACTTCCAAGGTCAGTGGCCTCCTCATCTGGAAAAGTTCAGACAACTCTACGGCAGTAGTGTTCATCAAACACCAAGGTGGCACAAAATACAGAGCGCTACAAGCGATCTCTGCATGAATTTTTGTTTGGTCAGAAACAAATGTAGCCTCCATCACGGCAGTGCATTTAAAGGGTTCCTGCAATCTAGTGGCGGATTTCCTGAGTCGGAAAACTTTAGACCCAGGGGAATGGTCCCTAAATCCTCTGATTTACCATCTCTAGTAAACAGATGGGGAAACCCATGTATAGATCTGTTTGCATCTCGGACGAATGCGAAAGTGGAGAGATTTTTTTCTTTGAACCCAAGGGACAATCCAGAAGCAGTGGATGCTCTAGCCAAAGCTTGGAACTTTCCTCTGGATTATGCGTTCCCTCCAATTTGTTACGCCTAGCGCTCCGGGTCCCCGCTCCTCCCCGGAGCGCTCACGGCGTCTCTCTCCCCGCAGCGCCCCGGTCGGTCCCGCTGACCGGGAGCGCTGCACTGTCATGGCCGTCGGGGATGCGATTCGCACAGCGGGACGCGCCCGCTCGCGAATCGCATCCCAGGTCACTTACCCGTCCCGGTCCCCTGCTGTCATGTGCTGGCGCGCGCGGCTCCGCTCTCTAGGGCGCGCGCGCGCCAGCTCTCTGAGACTTAAAGGGCCAGTGCACCAATGATTGGTGCCTGGCCCAATTAGCTTAATTGGCTCCCACCTGCTCCCAGACTATATCTGATCACTGCCCCTGCACTCCCCGGCCGGATCTTGTTGCCTTGTGCCAGTGAAAGCGTTTAGTGTGTCCAAAGCCTGTGTTACCTGAACCCTTGCTATCCATCTTGACTACGAACCTTGCCGCCTGCCCCCGACCTTCTGCTACGTCTGACCTTGCCTCTGCCTAGTCCTTCTGTCCCACGCCTTCTCAGCAGTCAGCGAGGTAGAGCCGTTGCTAGTGGATACGACCTGGTTGCTACTGCCGCAGCAAGACCATCCCGCTTTGCGGCGGGCTCTGGTGAACACCAGTAGCCTCTTAGAACCGGTCCACTAGCACGGTCCACGCCAATCCCTCGCTGACACAGAGGATCCACTACCTGGAAGCCGAATCGTGACAGTAGATCCGGCCATGGATCCCGCTGAGGTGACGCTGCCAAGTCTCGCTGACCTTACCACGGTGGTCGCTCAGCAATCGCAGCAAATTGCCCAACAAGGACAGCAGCTGTCGCAGTTGACCGCCACGTTACAGCAACTTCTGCCTCTGCTACAGCAGCAACCATCTCCTCCGCCAGCTCCTGCACCTCCTCCGCAGCGAGTGGCCGCTCCTAGCCTCCGCATGTCCCTGCCGGACAAATTTTGATGGGGACTCTAAACTCTGCCGTGGATTTTTGTCTCAGTGTTCCCTGCATATGGAGATGTTGTCGGACTTGTTTCCTACAGAACGGTCTAAGGTGGCGTTCGTAGTAAGCCTTCTTTCAGGAAAGGCCTTGTCTTGGGCCACACCGCTCTGGGACCGCAATGATCCTGCCACAGCCACAGTCCAGTCCTTCTTCGCTGAAGTCCGGAGTGTCTTCGAGGAGCCAGCCCGAGCTTCTTCTGCCGAGACTGCCCTGTTGAACCTGGTCCAGGGTAATTCTTCAGTGGGCGAGTACGCCATCCAATTTCGTACTCTTGCTTCCGAGTTATCATGGAATAACAAGGCTCTCTGCGCGACCTTTAAAAAAGGCCTATCCAGTCGCATCAAGGATGTGCTGGCCGCACGAGAGATTCCTGCCAACCTGCAAGAACTCATCCATTTGGCTACCCGCATTGACATGCGTTTTTCTGAGCGACACCAAGAGCTCCGCCAGGAAAAAGACTTAGATCTCTGGGCACCTCTCCCACAGTATCCGTTGCAATCTACGCCTGGGCCTCCCGCCGAGGAGGCCATGCAAGTGGATCGGTCTCGCCTGACCCAGGAAGAGAGGAATCGCCGTAGGGAAGAAAATCTCTGTCTTTACTGTGCCAGTACCGAGCATTTCTTGGTGGATTGCCCTATCCGTCCTCCACGTCTGGGAAACGCACGCACGCACCCAGCTCACGTGGGTGTGGCATCTCTTGGTTCTAAGTCTGCTTCTCCACGTCTCACGGTGCCCGTGCGGATTTCTCCTTCAGCCAACTCCTCCCTCTCAGCCGTGGCCTGCTTGGACTCTGGTGCCTCTGGGAATTTTATTTTGGAGTCGTTTGTGAATAAATTCAGCATCCCGGTGACCCGTCTCGTCAAGCCGCTCTACATTTCCGCGGTCAACGGAGTCAGATTGGATTGCACCGTGCGTTACCGCACAGAACCCCTCCTGATGTCTATTGGACCCCACCACGAAAGGATTGAGTTATTCGTCCTTCCCAACTGTACCTCTGAGGTCCTCCTCGGTCTGCCATGGCTCCGGCTTCATTCTCCCACCCTTGATTGGACCACCGGGGAGATCAAGAACTGGGACTCTGCCTGCCATAGGAAGTGCCTCTCCCCCCCTCCCAGTCCCGTCAGGCAAGCCTCAGTGCCTCCTCATGGCCCCCGTCCTGGTGTCACACTGCCCCGTGCCAGGCTTCGCCCTCTGCCCTCCCTCCCCATTCCCACTCCTGCTGTGCTGCCTGCCGTTGAGGAAACCCTCCATTCTTTCCCGGTGTCCTCATCCCAGGGGAGGCAGTTACCGGACAAAGAAAAGGGGAGACCTAAGGGGGGGGGTACTGTTACGCCTAGCGCTCCGGGTCCCCGCTCCTCCCCGGAGCGCTCACGGCGTCTCTCTCCCCGCAGCGCCCCGGTCGGTCCCGCTGACCGGGAGCGCTGCACTTTCATGGCCGTCGGGGATGCGATTCGCACAGCGGGACGCGCCCGCTCGCGAATCGCATCCCAGGTCACTTACCCGTCCCGGTCCCCTGCTGTCATGTGCTGGCGCGCGCGGCTCCGCTCTCTAGGGCGCGCGCGCGCGCGCCAGCTCTCTGAGACTTAAAGGGCCAGTGCACCAATGATTGGTGCCTGGCCCAATTAGCTTAATTGGCTCCCACCTGCTCCCAGACTATATCTGATCACTGCCCCTGCACTCCCCGGCCGGATCTTGTTGCCTTGTGCCAGTGAAAGCGTTTAGTGTGTCCAAAGCCTGTGTTACCTGAACCCTTGCTATCCATCTTGACTACGAACCTTGCCGCCTGCCCCCGACCTTCTGCTACGTCTGACCTTGCCTCTGCCTAGTCCTTCTGTCCCACGCCTTCTCAGCAGTCAGCGAGGTAGAGCCGTTGCTAGTGGATACGACCTGGTTGCTACTGCCGCAGCAAGACCATCCCGCTTTGCGGCGGGCTCTGGTGAACACCAGTAGCCTCTTAGAACCGGTCCACTAGCACGGTCCACGCCAATCCCTCGCTGACACAGAGGATCCACTACCTGGAAGCCGAATCGTGACACAATTCCTTTAATTGCCACTAGCGAAAATTCGAGACAGCAGGCTGACAGTAATATTTGTGGCTCCCTTTTGGCCAAAAAGGGGCTGGTTCTGCCTTCTGAAAAGTTTGGCCATAGACCACCCTTATCCCTTACCTCTGATGGACAATCTTCTCCTCCAGGGACCAGTTTCGCATCAAGGAATTCAAAATCTACAACTCACGGCTTGGATATTGAGGAGTCGATTTTAAAACAAAAAGGTCTGTCTAAAAAAGTAATTGCTACACTTCTAAAAATTAGAAAACCTTCTAGATCTAAAATTTATATGAAGATCTGGAACAAATTTGTGGACTGGATGTCTCCTAAAAGATTGAATCTTTCCAAACCTAATATCCCCTGTATCTTAAAATTCTTACAAGAAGGGTTGGAAAAGGGTTTATCGGTAAGTACCCTTAACCCCTTAAGGACAATGGACGTACTCCTACGCCCCCGTTCCCGAGTCCTTAAGGACCGAGGACGTAGGAGTACGTCCTGTCCATTCCCGGCCCCCCACCGCTAGCCGGAGGGGAGCCGGTGCCCGATGCCTGCTGAAATCGTTCAGCAGGCATCGCGGCATATCGCCCAGGGGGGTCATTATGCCCCCCCATGTCGGTGATGGCCGCAGATCGCTGGACAATTCAGTCCAGCGATCTGCGGCGATTCCGGGTCAATCGGGTCTCCAGTGACCCGGAATTACTGGCTAATAACAGCCAGAGCCTGCAGGGGTGAGGTGGCACTGGTGCCACCTCACGATCGCCCTGATTCGTCGGCCGGATTCCCGGCCGACCAATCAGGGCGCCTACTGCGGGTGTCACTCCCGCACCCGCTCCGCCCCTCTTCCGGAGGACGTGAGCGGGTGCGGGACGTGCACCCCTGGTGCTGGGGACCCCGATCCCCGGCGTTAATGTAGGGATCGGGGCCCCACTTTGGAGCCCTGTCGTATTTCAAGGCAACAGTTTAGGGCCACATATGGGGTATCGCCATACTCGGGAGAAATTGTGTTACAAATTATGGGGGGTATTTTCTGCTATTACCCTTTTTACAAATGTAAAATTTTTGGGAAACCAAGCATTTTAGGTAAAAATTATTTCTTTTTACATATGCAAAAGTCGTGAAACACCTGTGGGGTATTAAGGTTCACATTACCCCTTGTTACGTTCCACGAGGGGTCTAGTTTCCAAAATGGTATGCCATGTGGTTTTTTTTTTTTGCTGTTCTGGCACCATAGGGGCTTCCTAAATGCGGCATGCCCCCAGAGCAAAATTTGCTTTCAAAAAGCCAAATGTGACTCCTTCTCTTCTAAGACTTGTAGTGCGCCAGCAGAGCACTTCTCACCCCCATATGAGGTGTTTTCTGAATCGGGAGAAATTGGGCTTCAAATTTTGGGGGGTATTTTCAGCTATTACCCTTTTTAAAAATGTAAAAATTTTGGGAAACCAAGCATTTTAGGTAAAAAAAAATTTTTTTTTTTACATATGCAAAAGTCGCGAAACACCTGTAGGGTATTAAGGTTCACTTTACCCCTTTTTACGTTCCTCGAGGGGTCTAGTTTCCAAAATGGTATGCCATGTGTTTTTTTTTGCGGTTCTGGCACCATAGGGGCTTCCTAAATGCGGCATGCCCCCAGAGCAAAATTTGCTTTCAAAAAGCCAAATGTGACTCCTTCTCTTCTGAGACCTGTAGTGCGCCAGCAGAGCACTTTTCACCCCCATATGGGTTTTTCTGAATCGGGAGAAATTGGGCTTCAAATTTTGGGGGGTATTTTCTGCTATTATCCTTTTTAAAAATGTAACATTTTTGGGAAACCAAGCATTTTAGGTAAAACTTTATTTTTATTTTTTTTACATATGCAAAAGTCGTGAATCACCTGTGGGGTATTAAGGTTCACTTTACCCCTTGTTACGTTCCCCGAGGGGTCTAGTTTCCAAAATGGTATGCCATGTGTTTTTTTTTTTGCTGTCCTGGCACCATAGGGGCTTCCTAAAGGTGACATGCCCCCCAAAAACCATTTGACGCTCCTTCCCTTCTGAGCCCTCTACTGCGCCCGCCGAACAATTAACATAGACATATGAGGCATATGAGGTATAACATAGACATATGAGGTATATCCTTACTCGAGAGAAATTGGGTTTCAAATACAAGCAAAAATTTTCTCCTTTCTACCAATTGCAAAAATTCAAAAATTGGGTCTACAAGAACATGAGAGTGTAAAAAATGAAGATTGTGAATTTTCTCCTTCACTTTTCTGCTATTCCTGTGAAACACCTAAAGGGTTAATACACTTATTGAATGTCATTTTGAATACTTTGGGGGTGTAGTTTTTATAATGGGGTAATTTATGGGGTATTTCTAATATGAAGACCCTTCAAATCCACTTCAAACCTGAACTGGTCCATGAAAAATAGCGAGTTTGAAAATTTTGTGAAAAATTTCCAAATTGCTGCTGAACTTTGAAGCCCTCTGGTGTCTTCCAAAAGTAAAAACTCATAAATTTTATGATGCAAACATAAAGTAGACATATTGTATATGTGAACCCAAAAATGTTTTATTTTGAATATCCATTTTCCTTACAAGCAGAGAGCTTCAAAGTTAGAAAAATGCAAAATTTTCATTTTTTTCATCAAATTTTGGGATTTTTCACCAAGAAAGGATGCAAGTTACCATAAAATTTTACCACTAAGTTAAAGTAGAATATGTCACGAAAAAAAAATCTCAGAATCAGATTGATAACTAAAAGCATTAATGTTATTAATGTTTAAAGTGACAGTGGTCAGAATTGCAAAAAACGCTCTGGTCTGTTACGCCGAGCGCTCCGGGTCCCCGCTCCTCCCCGGAGCGCTCGCTTCACTCTCCCCGCTGCAGCGCTCCGGTCACGTCCTCTGACCCGGGGCGCTGCGATTCCGCTGCCAGCCGGGATGCGATTCGCGATGCGGGTAGCGCCCGCTCGCGATGCGCACCCCGGCTCCCCTACCTGACTCGCTCTCCGTCTGTTCTGTCCCGGCGCGCGCGGCCCCGCTCCCTAGGGCGCGCGCGCGCCGGGTCTCTGCGATTTAAAGGGCCACTGCGCCGCTGATTGGCGCAGTGGTTCCAATTAGTGTGTTCACCTGTGCACTTCCCTATATCACCTCACTTCCCCTGCACTCCCTGGCCGGATCTTGTTGCCATTGTGCCAGTGAAAGCGTTCCTTGTGTGTTCCTAGCCTGTGTTCCAGACCTTCTGCCGTTGCCCCTGACTACGATCCTTGCTGCCTGCCCCGACCTTCTGCTACGTCCGACCTTGCTTCTGCCTACTCCCTTGTACCGCGCCTATCTTCAGCAGCCAGAGAGGTGAGCCGTTGCTAGTGGATACGACCTGGTCACTACCGCCGCAGCAAGACCATCCCGCTTTGCGGCGGGCTCTGGTGAAAACCAGTAGTGGCTTAGAACCGGTCCACTAGCACGGTCCACGCCGATCCCTCTCTGGCACAGAGGATCCACTACCTGCCAGCCGGCATCGTGACAGTAGATCCGGCCATGGATCCCGCTGAAGTTCCTCTGCCAGTTGTCGCTGACCTCACCACGGTGGTTGCCCAGCAGTCACAACAGATAGCGCAACAAGGCCAACAGCTGTCTCAACTGACCGTTATGCTACAACAGTTACTACCACAGCTTCAGCAGTCATCTCCTCCGCCAGCTCCTGCACCTCCTCCGCAGCGAGTGGCCGCTCCTGGGATACGCTTATCCTTGCCGGATAAATTTGATGGGGACTCTAAGTTTTGCCGTGGCTTTCTTTCCCAATGTTCCCTGCATCTGGAGATGATGTCGGACCTGTTTCCCACTGAAAGGTCTAAGGTGGCTTTCGTAGTCAGCCTTCTGTCCGGAAAAGCCCTGTCATGGGCCACACCGCTCTGGGACCGCAATGACCCCGTCACTGCCTCTGTACACTCCTTCTTCTCGGAAATCCGAAGTGTCTTTGAGGAACCTGCCCGAGCCTCTTCTGCTGAGACTGCCCTGTTGAACCTGGTCCAGGGTAATTCTTCCGTTGGCGAGTATGCCGTACAATTCCGTACTCTTGCTTCAGAATTGTCCTGGAATAATGAGGCCCTCTGCGCGACCTTCAAAAAAGGCCTATCCAGCAACATTAAAGATGTTCTGGCCGCACGAGAAATTCCTGCTAATCTACATGAACTTATTCACCTAGCCACTCGCATTGACATGCGTTTTTCCGAAAGGCGTCAGGAACTCCGCCAAGATATGGACTCTGTTCGCACGAGGCGTTTTTTCTCCTCGGCTCCTCTCTCCTCTGGTCCCCTGCAATCTGTTCCTGTGCCTCCCGCCGTGGAGGCTATGCAGGTCGACCGGTCTCGCCTGACACCTCAAGAGAGGACACGACGCCGTATGGAGAACCTCTGCCTGTACTGTGCTAGTACCGAACACTTCCTGAGGGATTGTCCTATCCGTCCTCCCCGCCTGGAAAGACGTACGCTGACTCCGCACAAAGGTGAGACAGTCCTGGATGTCTACTCTGCTTCTCCACGTCTTACTGTGCCTGTGCGGATGTCTGCCTCTGCCTTCTCCTTCTCTACAGTGGCCTTCTTGGACTCTGGATCTGCAGGAAATTTTATTTTGGCCTCTCTCGTCAAAAGGTTCAACGTCCCGGTGACCAGTCTCGCCAGACCCCTCTACATCAATTGTGTAAATAATGAAAGATTGGACTGTACCATACGTTTCCGCACGGAGCCCCTTCTTATGAGCATCGGATCTCATCACGAGAGGATTGAACTTTTGGTCCTCCCCAATTGCACCTCGGAAATTCTCCTTGGACTTCCCTGGCTTCAACTTCATTCCCCAACCCTGGATTGGTCCACTGGGGAGATCAAGAGTTGGGGGTCCTCTTGTTCCAAGAACTGTCTAAAACCGGTTCCCAGTAACCCTTGCCGTAACTCTGTGGTTCCTCCAGTAACCGGTCTCCCTAAGGCCTATATGGACTTCGCGGATGTTTTCTGCAAAAAACAAGCTGAGACTCTACCTCCTCACAGGCCTTATGATTGCCCTATCGACCTCCTCCCGGGCACTACTCCACCCCGGGGCAGAATTTATCCTCTCTCTGCCCCAGAGACTCTTGCCATGTCCGAATACGTCCAGGAGAATCTAAAAAAGGGCTTTATCCGTAAATCCTCCTCTCCTGCCGGAGCCGGATTTTTCTTTGTGTCCAAAAAAGATGGCTCCCTACGTCCTTGCATTGACTACCGCGGTCTTAATAAAATCACGGTTAAGAACCGCTACCCCTTACCCCTCATCTCTGAACTCTTTGATCGCCTCCAAGGTGCCCACATCTTTACTAAATTGGACTTAAGAGGCGCCTATAACCTCATCCGCATCAGAGAGGGGGACGAGTGGAAAACGGCATTTAACACCAGAGATGGACACTTTGAGTATCTGGTCATGCCCTTTGGCCTGTGCAACGCCCCTGCCGTCTTCCAAGACTTTGTCAATGAAATTTTTCGTGATCTGTTATACTCCTGTGTTGTTGTATATCTGGACGATATCCTAATTTTTTCTGCCAATCTAGAAGAACACCGCCAGCATGTCCGTATGGTTCTTCAGAGACTTCGTGACAACCAACTCTATGCCAAAATTGAGAAATGTCTGTTTGAATGCCAATCTCTTCCTTTTCTAGGATATTTGGTCTCTGGCCAGGGACTACAGATGGATCCAGACAAACTCTCTGCCGTCTTAGATTGGCCACGCCCCTCCGGACTCCGTGCTATCCAACGCTTTTTGGGGTTCGCCAATTATTACAGGCAATTTATTCCACATTTTTCTACCATTGTGGCTCCTATCGTGGCTTTAACCAAAAAAAATGCTGATCCCAAGTCCTGGCCTCCTCAAGCAGAAGACGCCTTTAAACGACTCAAGTCTGCCTTTTCTTCGGCTCCCGTCCTCTCCAGACCTGACCCTTCCAAACCCTTCCTATTGGAGGTTGATGCCTCCTCAGTGGGAGCTGGAGCTGTTCTTCTACAAAAAAATTCTTCCGGGCATGCTGTCACTTGTGGTTTTTTCTCTAGGACCTTCTCTCCAGCGGAGAGGAACTACTCCATCGGGGATCGAGAGCTTCTAGCCATTAAATTAGCACTTGAGGAATGGAGGCATCTGCTGGAGGGATCAAGTTCTCCTGTTATAATCTACACCGACCACAAGAACCTCTCCTACCTCCAGTCTGCCCAACGGCTGAATCCTCGCCAGGCCCGGTGGTCTCTGTTCTTTGCCCGATTTAATTTTGAGATTCACTTTCGTCCTGCCGATAAGAACATTAGGGCCGATGCTCTCTCTCGTTCCTCGGATGCCTCAGAAGTTGAACTCTCTCCGCAACACATCATTCCACCTGACTGCCTGATCTCCACTTCTCCTGCCTCCATCAGGCAGACTCCTCCAGGAAAGACCTTTGTTTCTCCTCGCCAACGCCTCGGAATCCTCAAATGGGGTCACTCCTCCCATCTCGCAGGTCATGCGGGTATCAAGAAATCTGTGCAACTCATCTCCCGCTTCTATTGGTGGCCGACTCTGGAGACGGATGTTGTGGACTTTGTGCGAGCCTGCACTATCTGTGCCCGGGATAAGACTCCTCGCCAGAAGCCCGCTGGTTTTCTTCATCCTCTGCCTGTCCCCGAACAGCCTTGGTCTCTGATTGGTATGGATTTTATTACTGATTTACCCCCTTCCCGTGGCAACACTGTTATTTGGGTGGTCGTTGATCGATTCTCCAAAATGGCACATTTCATCCCTCTTCCTGGTCTTCCTTCTGCGCCTCAGTTGGCTAAACAATTTTTTGTACACATTTTTCGTCTTCACGGGTTGCCTACGCAGATTGTCTCGGATAGAGGCGTCCAATTCGTGTCTAAATTCTGGAGGGCTCTCTGTAAACAACTCAAGATTAAATTAAATTTTTCTTCTGCATATCATCCCCAGTCCAATGGACAAGTAGAAAGAATTAACCAGATCTTGGGTGATTATTTGCGACATTTTGTTTCCTCCCGCCAGGATGACTGGGCAGATCTCCTTCCATGGGCCGAATTCTCGTATAACTTCAGGGTCTCTGAATCTTCCTCCAAATCCCCATTTTTCGTGGTGTACGGCCGTCACCCTCTTCCCCCCCTCCCTACTCCCTTGCCCTCTGGTCTGCCCGCTGTGGATGAAATTTCTCGTGACCTTTCCATCATATGGAGAGAGACCCAAAATTCTCTCTTACAGGCTTCATCACGCATGAAGAAGTTCGCGGATAAGAAAAGAAGAGCTCCTCCCGTTTTTTCCCCTGGAGACAAGGTATGGCTCTCCGCTAAATATGTCCGCTTCCGTGTCCCTAGCTACAAGTTGGGACCACGCTATCTTGGTCCTTTCAAAATTTTGTGTCAAATTAATCCTGTCTCTTATAAACTTCTTCTTCCTCCTTCTCTTCGTATCCCTAATGCCTTTCACGTCTCTCTTCTCAAACCACTCATCCTCAACCGTTTTTCTCCCAAATTTGTTCCTCCCACTCCTGTTTCCGGCTCCTCGGACATCTTCTCGGTCAAAGAAATCTTAGCTGCCAAAAAGGTCAGAGGAAAAAATTTTTTTTTAGTGGACTGGGAGGGTTGTGGTCCTGAAGAGAGATCCTGGGAACCTGAGGACAACATCCTAGACAAAAGTCTGCTCCTCAGGTTCTCAGGCTCTAAGAAGAGGGGGAGACCCAAGGGGGGGGTACTGTTACGCCGAGCGCTCCGGGTCCCCGCTCCTCCCCGGAGCGCTCGCTTCACTCTCCCCGCTGCAGCGCTCCGGTCACGTCCTCTGACCCGGGGCGCTGCGATTCCGCTGCCAGCCGGGATGCGATTCGCGATGCGGGTAGCGCCCGCTCGCGATGCGCACCCCGGCTCCCCTACCTGACTCGCTCTCCGTCTGTTCTGTCCCGGCGCGCGCGGCCCCGCTCCCTAGGGCGCGCGCGCGCCGGGTCTCTGCGATTTAAAGGGCCACTGCGCCGCTGATTGGCGCAGTGGTTCCAATTAGTGTGTTCACCTGTGCACTTCCCTATATCACCTCACTTCCCCTGCACTCCCTGGCCGGATCTTGTTGCCATTGTGCCAGTGAAAGCGTTCCTTGTGTGTTCCTAGCCTGTGTTCCAGACCTTCTGCCGTTGCCCCTGACTACGATCCTTGCTGCCTGCCCCGACCTTCTGCTACGTCCGACCTTGCTTCTGCCTACTCCCTTGTACCGCGCCTATCTTCAGCAGCCAGAGAGGTGAGCCGTTGCTAGTGGATACGACCTGGTCACTACCGCCGCAGCAAGACCATCCCGCTTTGCGGCGGGCTCTGGTGAAAACCAGTAGTGGCTTAGAACCGGTCCACTAGCACGGTCCACGCCGATCCCTCTCTGGCACAGAGGATCCACTACCTGCCAGCCGGCATCGTGACATGGTCCTTAAGGTGTAAAATGGCCTGGTCCTTAAGGGGTTAAAGTCCAGGTGGCGGCTTTAGGGGCAGTATTTGATCAATAAATAGCTGATCATCGCTGGATAAAACGGTTCTTTAGGGCCTTAATCAGAAGTAAACCTAGGATTCTAGTACGGACTCCTTCCTGGAATCTAAATTGGGTCCTTTCAGGACTGACAGTTACTCCCTTTGAACCTTTGGAAGAAATCTCCCTAAGATTTTTTACTTTAAAAAACACTTTCTTAATTGCTATAACAACTGCTCGGAGAGTGGGGAGATCCAAGCCCTGTCAATTAGAGAACCTTACATGACTATTTCAAACGACAGAGTGACTCTGAGGTTGGATCCAGCCTTTTTACCAAAAGTTGCTTCTAATTTCCACAGATCACAAGACATTGTGCTCCCTTCTTTCTGTGACAATCCTAGGAATGAGCAAGAAAAAACTTTTAACACTCTAGATGTCAGGAGATGTCTGTTAAGATATCTAGAAGTAACTAATCCTTGGAGAAAGGACGACAACTTTCTTTTACAATTTCAGGGGTCTAACAAAGGCAAAAAAGCCTCAAAGGACTCTATTGCGAGGTGGCTAAAAACGGTCATCTCTGAAGTTTATGCATCTAAAGGGGAACCAGTCCTGAAAGGACTTAAAGCTCACTCTACTAGGGCCATGTCTACCTCATGGGCTGAAAAATCTGCTGCTTCTATAGATCAAATCTGCAAAGCTGCCACCTGGTCTAGTTCCCATATTTTCTTTAAGCATTATAGGCTTGATCTTTCAGATAGTCAGGCTCTTTCCTTTGGTAGGAAAGTTCTACATGCTATTGTCCCTCCCTAAATTATTTATTTGGTATTTCTCTGGTGGCTGTCATGGTGGACGAGGAATAAAAGTCAGAATTATGACTTACCAATAATTCGGTTTCTTGACAGCCCCTTCATACCCCCCCTTTTGCTATATTATTTTATATTTGAGTTTCCTATTCATCTTATCCTGTCCCTAAAGGGTAATTTGTAAAACACTGAGGAATGGTGGGAGGGGAGGGGCTTTAAACTCTCTGTTCCTGTTCCTATTAGGTCCAAAGGGACCATCTCTCTGGTGGCTGTCATGGTGGACTCAAAGAAACCGAATTATCGGTAAGTCATAATTCTGACTTTTTTTCTCCGTGTTCCCTGATGTCCATTGCACTGCCATGTCACAACAGCAGTGTGAAATAAGCCTAACATTGGAGGGGCAATCGTTCTACTGGACAAGAGTCGATATAGGGATTTAACCCTTTAAGGACCCAGCCAATTTTCAGTGTAGGACCCGGCCATTTTTTGCACATCTGACCACTGTCACTTTAAGCATTCATAACTCTGGAATGCTTTTACCTTTCATTCTGATTCCGAGACTGTTTTTTTGTGACATATGTTACTCTATGTTAGTGGTAAATTTTTGTTGATACTTTTCTTAGTGGAAAATTCTAAAATTTGATGAAAAAATAGAAAATTTTGCATTTTTTTAAATTGAAGTTCTCTGCTTATAAGCAAAAGGAGTATTCCAAATAAATTATATATTGATTCACATATACAATATGTCTGAAGTGGATTTGAAGGGCCTTCATATTAGAAATACCCCATAAATTACCCCATTATAAAAAAAACTGCACCCCTCAATGTATTCAAAATGACATTCAAAAGATTTGATAACCCTTTAGGTGTTTCACAGGAATAGCAGAAAATTGAAGGAGAAAATTCAAAATCTTCATTTTTTACACTCGCATATTCTTGTAGACCCAGTTTTTGAATTTTTACAAGGGGTAAAAGGAGAAAAATCTTTCTTAAATGTGTAACCCAATTTCTCTTGAGTAAGGAAATACCTCATATGTGGATGTCAAGTGTTCGGCGGGCGCAGTAGAGGGCTCAGAAGGGAAGGAGAGACAATGGGGTTTTGGAGAGTGAATTTTTCTGAAAAGGTTTTTGGGGGGCATGTCACATTTAAGAAGCCCCTATAGTGCCAGAACAGCCACAAAAAAAAAAAAAAAAACACATGGCATACTATTTTGGAAACTACACCCCTCAAGGAACGTAACAAGGAGTACAGTGAGCCTTAACACCCACAGGTGTTTGATGACTTTTTGCTAAAGTTGGATGTGTAAAAGATTTTTTTTTTTTCACTAAAATGCTAGTTTTCCCCCAAAATGTTTAATTTTTACAAGGGGTATGTCATGCATTTTGGAGCCCCCAAAATGAATCACTATGTTTAATATGCTTTATAGTATAAGAGCATGATGTCGGCCATTTTGCATATAATCAAAGTAGGCCAATTCTAAAGTCCTTCTCTGTGTAAATGCCAGTCTGGGGGTAGAATACTTCTTATCTCTTGATATTTATGGTTTTGTAGATAAGGGGTCTGGTTACACTCTCTAGACGACACTACTAAAATTCACCCAAGTATAGGGCCAGTATATGTTATTGTAACGAACAATCAATTACCAAGACTGGACAAACAGGGAGATTCACATGTGTGAAAGAGACCTACATCAAACTCTTATCTCTCTAATAAATTTAAAATGTCTAATTGGAGACTATGTCTATGAGAATCCAGGGTTTGATTACTTATAGATGTCAAAAGTAAGACCTAAATTGTTAATTATGGCTCCACATTTCAAGTGTGGAATGTTGGTTTAAGACCAATTATTGATAAGTTAACCCTTAATGGTAATGATGCTAATTGCTTATGCAATAGCAACCTCTAGTGGATGGGTAGGTGACATTACACCACAGTAAAGGCATTATGGGTGATATGCTCAATGCATTCTGGGTAGTATAGTGATGTCATAGTCATTACCATATGTACACGCCCAACCTACATTCATTGGGGAATTCCAATTTAGGAAGGTGTGTCTAACTAATTAAAAAGTCTGGTAAACCAGATGTTAGGGAACTGAGAACTGAACTGAACTAGACTGGAGACTCTAATCTGAATTGTAGACTGTAGGCTGAAAAGGACAGACAAAGAGGTCCTCAACTGAAAGAGGTCCACAAGATGGAAGCAATGTGAGATCCCAGATGCCAGACTGATCACACGGTACCGACCCAATGGCTGTCCCTGACGATGAGATGGACCGTTCTGTGTTCCTCAGAGCAGAAGTAAGGTTCTTACAAAGTTTTGGTAAGAGACACAAAAATGGTATTCCATTTAATTAAGACTAATTGGGATAATGGGGATGGAATAATACCATTTAGATTGGCGAATAAATTAATAAAATAATTAATTATCTCGATATTGAGATTATAGTTTTAGGATATTGTGGGACTTCATTCTACCTGCAGAAGAATCAAGACTCATAATCTATCAAAGCATTAAATAATTGCTTATACATATTGATATAATTCCTATTCACCAATTTAAGTGTTATAAGTATATTTCACACACAGGAAACTTGTTTCAAGTTCTTCCTCCTAAAATATAGAGCAAGATCATATATCTCTGCTAATTGTCTTAATGTCTTACCAAAGTCATGTATAGAAAAGAGTCCAGAATGGGGGGGGGGGGGGGGGAAGTATATCATAGTTCTTCCATGTATATATCTTAGATGGATTTCTCCATTCTTGAAATCATGTGATTTGTAGCTGGTTAGAAGGGGGCAGGGAGTGTAGCTAGAATTCCATATTGAGATGTCTATGATTAGATATTGCCCATTTTAATATCATGAGGTTCCTCTGAATAGAGTGATATGTAACCTTTTATGATATTTCTAACCTAGTGGATTTTGTTTATTGTAACTAGTTACTAACTACTCACATGTATTGTTCTACTAAGTCAATTAACAAGCTTATACTGTTTACTAATATCTAATTGATATTCATTTGCATATATCATTGTGTTTATTACTCATCTATGTTTATAATCTTATAACCAATAAATCTTACAAAACTACATCCTTAAGCTTTAATGTCATCCCGTCATAAAAATAACTTATTGATATCTGAGGAAATAGTCGGACTCAGATGTGAATTGTATTGATTAGCTTTGTCTACAATTCACCAGGTCATAATTGTGATATTTTTAATCATTTTCATAATTTAAAATTTTTCATAATTAATAATTGTTATGACCATAATTCATAATTGAGTTATTACCGCACGACAGGTAATAGGAGAAAATGCCCCCCAAAATTTGTAACCCCATTTGTTCTCAGTATGGAAATACCCCATGTGTGGACGTCAAGTGCTCTGATGGCGAACTACAATGCTCAGAAGAGGAGGAGCGCCATTGAGATTATGGAGAGAGAATTTGGTTGGAATGGAAGTCATTGGCCATGTGCATTTACAAAGCCCCCCGTGGTGCCGGAACAGTGGACCCCCCCCCACATGTGACCCCATTTTGGAAACTATACCCCTCACAGAATTTAATAAGGGGTGCAGGGAGTATTTACACCCCACTGGTGTTTGACAGATCTTTGGAACAGTAGACGGAGCAAATGAAAAATTTAATTTTTCATTTTCAGAGACCACTGTTCCAAAAATCTGTCTGACACCTGTGGGGTGTAAATGCTCACTGTACCCCTTATTACATTACGAGGGGTGTAGTTTCCAAAATGGGGTCACATGTGGGGGCGGGGTCCATTGTTCTGGCACTATGGGGGCTTTGTAAACACACGCGTGGCCTTCAATTCCGGACAAATTTTCTCTCCAGAAGCCCAATGGCACTCC
The DNA here is from genome assembly GCF_029499605.1 of Hyla sarda. Taxonomy (NCBI): domain Eukaryota; kingdom Metazoa; phylum Chordata; class Amphibia; order Anura; family Hylidae; genus Hyla; species Hyla sarda. Next base: position 280,185,907 of record NC_079190.1, read on the forward strand.
TTCTGAGCATTGTAGTGCGCCAGCAGAGCACTTTACATCCACATATGGGGTATGTTCTTACTCAGAAGAAATGGGGTTATAACTTTTGGGGGGCTTTTTTCCTATTTTCCCTTGTGAAAATGAAAAATTTAGGGTAACACCAGCATTTTAGTGAAACATTTTAGAATTTTCATTAAACACCTGTGGGGTGTTAAGGCTCACTATACCCCTTGTTACATTCCGTGAGGGGTGTAGTTTTCAAAATGGGGTCACATGTTGGTATTTTATTTTTTTTGAGCTTATGTCAGAATCGCTGTAAAATCAGCCACACCTGTGCAAATCACCAATTTAGGCCTCAAATGTACATGGCACTCTCTCACTCCTGAGCCTTGTTGTGCGTCCGCAGAGCATTTTACGCCCACATATGGAGTATTTCCGTACTCAGGAGAAATTGCGTTACAAATTTTGGGGGTCTTTTTTTTTTCCATTTACCTCTTGTAAAAATAAAAAGTATGGGGCAACACCAGCATGTTAGTGTAAATTTTATTTTTATTTTTTATACTAAACAGGCTGGTGTAGCACCCAACTTTTCATTTTCATAAGGGGTAAAAGGAGAAAAAGCCCCCCAAAATTAGTGCAATTTCTCCCGAGTACGGAAATACCCCATATGTTGCCCTAAACTGTTTCCTTGAAATACGACAGGGCTCTGAAGTGAGAGAGCGCCATGCTCATTTGAGGACTAAATTAGGGATTGCATAGGGGTGGACATTGGGAATCACTGGAGTAGAATACCCCTAACAGGGTGCCAGGGTGTAAACTCCCAGCATGCCTGGACAGTCATTGGCTGTCCAGAAATGCTGGGAGTTGTTGTTTTGCAACAGCTGGAGGCTCCGTTTTGGAAACACTGCCATACAATACGTTTTTCATTTTTATTGGGTGGGGGGGGAACAGTGTAAGAGGGTGTATATGTAGTGTTTTACCCTTTATTATGTGTTAGTGTAGGGTAGTCAGCTGTTCCCGCGAGAGGATGACGGTGATCCGGAAGCGCGGCGATTCCGGGCGGCGCACGCCAAGCGCCACAATAGATGGCGCGAATGCAGTACTTCCTATTGGTAAGCACGCAAGGACCCCCCATATATATAGCTCCCTGTGTCCCCCTCCTCATCACTCCCAGACGAAGTGGGGCGAAACGCATTGGAGTGTGAGGTGGGGGGAACACCGGAGGAGCATGTACTATCTTGCTGTGGTCAGTATTTGCTTTCTGTTCCCCTGGAAATTGCTTGTTTATCCAGTGGGACGTTTACTACAGGCAATTGAGGCACTACTAACTCAGTATGGCCATTGCTAAATATATTTATTCTCTCATATTGCTTATAGATATAGTTATACAACAGTATGCCTAATGTGGACATGCAGTATCTGTAATATTGAGTAACATATCTGTACTTTGATTGATTGCCATATTACCATTTGTCATTATCTATTGAAGCATCAGTAGTATGTTTTGTGGATCTGCAGCACTTGTTATATTGAGTAATTTATCATTACTGTGAATGTTCATTATTCATATCATTAGTCCTATCACGGTGTTCCCCAACCGCTGTTTTTATCCTGTCTGAAGTGTTTATGTTTTTAATAGGGGGTATCTCAGGGTTGTCCCTGTTTTCTTTCATTGTGTTTAATAAAGTTTGATACATTCTTCATTATATTTGTTTTACTTGTCTTTTGTGTTAATTTTTGGGGTTGCTCTTTTTTGGTTATTTATGTAGTGTTTTACCCTTTATTATGTGTTAGTGTAGTGTTTTTAGGGCAACAAAGTCCAAGTGTCAGGCACAGCTCACTCGTACGCCCTTCCTGCGTCTCGGACGAGACTGAACCACAACTCATGTAACAATATGAAAAATGAAGAGATTAGGGATCGACCGATATCGTTTTTTTTAGGGCCAATACCGATAATCGGTGGAGGTTAGGGCCGATAGCCGATAACATACCGATATTCCGGTATAAGTTATCGGCTATTTATCCCCCCCTCGACACCGCTGCAGGTCATTGATTTAAAGCGGGCGCTTTAAATCAATGCACTGCAGTGGCTTTTGCGGTGCCATAGGTCGCCACCACCCGCTTCTCTCCCCCTACCTGTCAGGGTGGTCCGGGCCATCCATTCTTCCTTCCTGTAGTGTCCGGCGGCATTTCGGTTGGCGGGTGCACCGGTCTGGGCTGTCCTTCTCCGGGGGTGCTCTTCTCAACTCTGGGCAGGCTCCGGCCTAGTAGCGCAGCATAGAAGCCGCTGCGCAGTTACGCCCGTGCGCACCGACGCACCTGACGTCACGGCGTAGCGGCATCTATGCCTGCCCGGAGAAGAGCACCCCCGGAGAAGGAAAGCCCGGACTGGTGCACCCTCCACCCGGAATGCCGCCGGACACTACAGGAAGGAAGGATGGAATGGCCCGGACCACCCCCATTACGGGTAAGTTTTTCTTTCTTTTTTTATTGACTCGGAGGGTGGGGGAGGGGCCCGACCGGTATAGCGGTATGGGCAAAAATCCAGACTGGTATACCGCCCAGCACTATGGTGGGGGGTGCGACGCGGTGGGTCGGGGGGGCGGTCGTGATGCGGCAGGTCGGGGGGGGCGGCCGCGGTGCGGTGGGGGCGGGGCATTATCTGCTTATCGGCAAGGTAATTGCCGATACCGATAATGCCCAAAATCGTGATTATCGGCCGATGTCCAGCGCAGGTTCCAAGCAATGCGCAATTTATTTATTCAGCAGTAACACAACATGATGACAGGTAGGTGACGCGTTTCAGCCACAATCTGCGGCCTTAGTCATACAACGATACAATACAAGTGAATCTCTTTTATAGAGGAGAGGGGCGGGGTTCTATCCCGCAGTGAAGGGTATATCCAGGGAATGCAATCACTCCCTGGGTTACCCCCGCTGCTGGAAATTAACCCATCCGTCTCCTGTACAATTGTGATATATGATAAAAACGCATGGTTCATGTGAACACATGCTAACAATATAAAACAAAAAACCCATATTAAATGGGATTCACAATTATAATAATTCCCATGTACAGATTAAATAGTGGTGTCTGTAATATGAGAATATAACAACGAACCAGACTATGATATTCTTTATATATCTTTAAAAAAAAGAAACCAATTTTATATGTAAATATCTAATACAATCTGGTTATTTGTTATTTCACATGACAGGCACCAAATGTTAGAAAAGAGAGATGTATGAGATTACTGAAAAAGACTCATATATATTAATACTATAAATTATTTTATATAAATTATCTCCATATATAGAGGACCACATATTTATTTTGATCATTTTATCATATATGATTAACCAAATAATATTTATTAAATTTATGTTATGATAGAATTTTAAAAAGCTTTTGTAGATAATGATAGAATATATAAAGTAACTTGGGTCCAATTTAGTTATTAATGTGTTTTAAATGTTAAATTTACATTATGTATAATATATCATGGTTTCAAAGAAGAGGGCCTGCGTACAACAATGTACACATGCGTTTTGTCCACATATGTATACATGTACAAACACACACGTGTAGAGTGGTCGCTGGATCATAATGTCAATAACCTTTAATTTAATAATGTAGTATTACGTCTTGTCTTTGATTAAGACCTTGGGGGTACCTGATTTGTAATTTTATTATCCAGTAAACTTCCCTATCCAGTAACTTTTGTTTGATGTTTCCACCCCTAATAGTATAGACGAATCTTTCTATCCCCTGAAGGCTAAGACCAGAAAAATCACCCTCATGGTTTTCAGCACAATGCTTACTTACCATGGATAAATGTCTAGATTGAAAATGAGGAATATCTGATAGGTGTTTTCTGATCCTAGCCTTCAGGGGATTCGTGGAACACCCAACATATTGAACTTGGCATTGTTCACATGTCATTAAATACACCACGTTTGTAGTGTTGCAATTTATGTATCCAGACATGTTAAATGTTTGTTTTGTTGTGGTGGACAAGAACGTCCTACTATTTTTCATAATTGTGCAACAGATACATTTCTGGTGTCCACATTTGTAATTTCCTTTCACTTTTAACCAGGTAGGTTTTTTTCTCCTCCATTGAGCTGAAAAGACTGGGAGAAATATACTGCCCAATGGTTTTTGCTTTTCTCGAGATACATTTGTATCCATTTTCGAATGTTTTTATATATTGATTATCATTTGCTACCATTGGCAGATATTTCTCCACTATCTGACAGATTTGTCTAAAGTTTTGACTGTAGTTGGTAGAGAAGATAAGTGTTTTTTTGTCATTCTGCAATTTATGTTGCTTATGTTTTTTATTATCTCCATGTATCAACTCTCTCCTATTTCTTTTGCTGGCAATGCTTTTTGCTCTTTCTAATGACCATTTTTGGTATCCTCTCTGATTTAATCTTTGCGATATGTCATCCACTTCACATTTAAAGATCTCTGGAGTGGAGCAATTACGCCTGGCCCTTATCATCTCCCCCACCGGTAAATTTTTAATTACGTGGGGGGGATGACACGATCCTGCCTGCAGTATAGAGTTGGCTGAAAGTTCCTTACGGTATGTGGAGGTCTCAATCTTGGCATTTGTCACATCACCTCTCAATGTTAGATCCAAAAAATTAATTTCATTTTCGTGACTACTGTATATAGTGTAAATCTAAGATTACAGGGATTAAGATTAAGGTACTCTCCAAACTGTTGTATGGTCGGCATAGACGACCCCCCCCCGATAAACAGGAGGTCGTCTATATACCGACCATACCACAGAATGTGCTGACCATAGCTGTTGTTGGGAGCAAACAGAAACTCCTTTTCCCACCAACTCATGAAGATGTTTGCTAATGAGGGCGAGAATTTCACTCCCATGCTCGCTCCGGTGATCTGCAGAAAAAATGTGCCATCAAACATAAAAAAAATTGTGTTTCAATAAGTAATCTACCCCCAAAAATAAGAAAATTCTGCAGATCCTCAGAGTATGGAGCATACGTGGACAAAAACCATTCTAAGGCAATACATGCCTGCTTGTGTGGAATGACAGAATATAGGGCCGATACATCAGCCGTTAACTATCTCATCCCGGGTTCCCACCTGATGTTGTCCATGGCAACCAGAACGTCTCTGGTGTCTTGGAGGAAACCTGGGATGAGAGGGACTAACGGCTGAAGTCTGGAATCCACCCATTCACACAATCTCTCATTGAGCGAGCCAATTCCAGCAACTATAGGTCGCATTTGCGGAGGAAACACACTTTTGTGGATCTTCGGCAGTGAATGGAATATAGACATAATAGGGTTAGGTACCTTAATATAATCACCTTCTTTTATGGTTAAATGGTCCTCACTTATGCCTCGATCCACAATATTAAATAGAAGGTCTTTGAATTGTGGTGTTGGATTAATCCTTAATACCCGATATGTGTTGGTGTCGGATAACATATCCATGTTTAATTGCATATAGAGCTTACTATCCAACACCACAATTCCACCCCCCTTTGTCCGCTTCACGAATAACTATTTCCTTTGCTGACATAAGTTCTTTAAGTGCTTTTCTCTCATGTATGCTGAGATTGTGTCTAATTGGGGGGATATTTTGGGACAATTTATAGAGGTCTTTTTCCACCAAGGCTTGAAATTGATCTAAAACCGGGGTGTGGGACATAATGGGGTAGAAATTGGGGTTGGGGGTACAAAATACAGGTGTAACATTTTTTTCTGTGCGATGTTAATTGTTGTAGTTCAGACAAGGTAGAGAGCTCTTTAAATGTGAGTCCTTCCACTCTGTCTGAATATGTATTTATATTCATAGGTAGTTGTATACCAATAACATCTGATTCAGAATTTGTTATATCCACACTTTCTGTATTTAAATCATATGCATCAACAAAAACATCACCATTAGTGTTTAACCCTTGAAACCCCACCGCCCCCCTCCCCCCTATATTGGAAGTCCCGTCCCGTATATTGTCACGCTCCTTGATGTGATAAAAGTGCTTGCGCACTGTAATGGAGCGAACAAAATGGTTTATGTCCAACATGGTTTTATAAAAGTCAAAAGAACAGGCAGGAGAAAAAGAAAGTCCTTTGGAAAGTACCTCAAGTTGCTGGTCCGACAATATTCTAGCCGAAAGGTTGAAGACCGTAATGGAGACAGGTTCTATTTGGCGTTCTGTCTCCTGGTTCTTTTTGGAGCTGTGATGTTTCCGGCCCTTCGTTTTTTGATGACCTCATTCCCCTCTGTCCCTGCGGCAGGGGTGAAGATGCTGCATCCAGAGTTTGTGGAACAGACGTTTCTCCGGATTCAGCTCCAGACGCAAATTCCACGTCCGTTTCATTGAAGCTCACTCTGGCAGGTTTGTTGTCTTTATTTAATATTGTGGTGGGGACTTTTGATTCTGAGGCCCCGTGGGACCATTTCTCTCTCCACGTATTTTTTCAGAGTGGAGGCATCCCACCACAATTTGGTCACCGAAATTAAGGCAGTCTCTAAATCTGATATGAGAATTTTAAGATCCACTGCTTTATCAATGTTAGTGTTACCTCTGCTGAAGATATCGTACATTCGGCTTGTTCGGGCTAGGCATTCCTCTATGGGTTTAAGGCATAAATCTGCCACATAATTTGCCTCCTTGTCCGCCTCTTTTGTTGATGGACACGCCATTCCAGGGAGCACGTTGCCTTGGTCCAAGTATCCAAGTAAGTCCAAGTGTCAGGCTCAGCTCACTCGTACGCCCTTCCTGCGTCTCGGACGAGACTGAACCACAACTCATGTAACAATATGAAAAATGAAGAGATGTCCAGCGCAGGTTCCAAGCAATGCGGAATTTATTTATTCAGCAGTAACACAACATGATGACAGGTAGGTGACACGTTTCAGCTACAATCTGCGGCCTTAGTCATACAACAATACAATACAAGTGAATCTCTATAGAGGAGAGGTGCGGGGTTCTATCCCGCAGTGAAGGGTATATCCAGGGAATGCAATCACTCCCTGGGTTACCCCCGCTGCTGGAAATTAACCCGTCCGTCTCCTGTACAATTGTGATATATAATAAAAATGCATGGTTCATGTGAACACATGCTAACAATATAAAACAAAAAAAAACATATTAAATGGGATTCACAATTATAATAATTCCCATGTACAGATTAAATAGTGGTGTCTGTAATATGAGAATATAACAACGAACCAGAGTATGATATTCTTTATATATAAAGAAAGCAATTTTATATGTAAATATCTAATACAATCTGGTTATTTGTTATTTCACATGACAGGCACCAAATGTTAGAAAAGAGAGATGTATGAGATTACTGAAAAAGACTCATATATATTAATACTATAAATTCTTTTATATAAATTATCTCCATATATAGAGGACCACATATTTATTTCGATCATTTTTAGGGTACATTCACACTGGCAGGTTTACAGTGAGTTTCCCGCTAGGAGTTTGCGCTGCAGCGAAACTCGGCAAACCTCCAGCTGTTGCAAAACTACGACTCCCAGCATGTACTGGAGGAACACTGGTTGTACTTTTGCAACAGCTGGAAGCACACTGGTTGGAAAACCTTCAGTTAGGTTCTGTTACCTAACTCAGTATTTTCCAACCAGTGTGCCTCCAGCTGTTGCAAAACTACAACTCAATACAGGAGTATGGGTGCACTACTGTGGTAGATGTATACAATGACATTAGCTATCACTCAACACCGATGTTAAAATTGAGACATTCGCCAGTATATCCTTATATAAAGGACATACCAGAGCCTGCACACCAACGCCAAGGTTTCTCAAATGGCGCGGGACCTAACGCTAAACCTACCTGTGCGTGATAAGCAAATCAGGGGCCAGAGGGCAATTACGGCAGCATTCGGTCGACTCACAGCGTCCTCCCAGGTACCCTCCAGCATGGCTGAGCGCACATACAATGGGAGGGGAGAGGCAGGCTGCAAGCCCCACCTAAGTTGGCTAATATAGGTGCATTTATTTATATAGCGCCTACAGATTCCGCAGCGCTTACAATTATGGGGTACAAACAAAGACAAGTATCAGACATAAAATTACACAATAACTATTCAAACAAGAGGTGTGGTGGTATATTGAGGATATGTTGAGGGCAATTAGAGAATGTTATAGGCCTGTCTGAAGAGATGTGTTTTTAGGCCATGTTTGAAACTATGGATGTTGTTGTTGAGTCTGAGGGATTGAGGGATAGCATTCCAGAGAACCGGTGCAGCACGAGTGAAGTCTTGGAGACGGGAGTGAGAAGTTCGGATTATAGAAGATGTTAGTGTGAGATCATTAGCAGATCGGAGAGAACGTGTATGATGGTAGACAGAGATGAGTGAGGAGATGTAGGGAGGTGCAGCATTGTGGAGAGCTTTGTGTGTGAGACTGAGGATTTTGTACTGTATTCTGGACTGAATTGGTAACCAGTGTAGTGACTGGCACAGGGAGGAGGCGTCGGTATAGTGGCTGGAGAGGAAGATGAGTCTGGCTGCGGCATTAAGGATGGACTGGAGAGGAGAGAGTTTGGAGAAAGGAAGGCCTATTAGTTAAGAGTTACAGTAGTCGAGGCGGGAGTGAATCAAAGCAATAATGAGAGTTTTAGCAGTTTCAGTAGTGAGAAACGGGCGGATTCTTGAAATGTTTTTGAGATGCAGGTGACAAGAACGTGAAAGAGACCGAATATGGGGAGTGAAAGACAGATCAGAGTCAAGTATAACTCCAAGACAGCGAGCCTGCTGCCCGGGAGTTATGGTAGTACCACATACCGAGATGGAAATGTCAGGGTTAGGTACAGTATCAGTTGATGGAGAAAAGACAAGAAGTTCTGTTTTAGAAAGATTTAGTTTCAGATATAAAGAGGACATGAGTGCAGGGGTGATGTTGGAGGAGGAGGTATAGAGTTGGGTGTCATCAGCATAGAGGTGGTACTGGAAACCAAATCTACTGATTGTTTTTCCAATGGGGGATGTGTAGAGTGAAAAGAGTAGAGGACCCAGGACCGATCCCTGGGGAACCCCGACAGCAAGGGGAAGAGGAGAAGAAGTAGAGCCAGAAAACGAGACGCTAAAGAAGCGGCCAGAGAGATAGGAGGAAAACCAGGCGAGAACAGAGTCCTTGAGACCGATGGAGTGGAGACTACTCAGGAGGAGTTGGTGATCCACAGTGTCAAAAGCTGCAGACAGGTCCAAGAGAATCAGTGAAGAGAAATTGCCATTTGATTTGGCCATCAGAAGATCGTTAGTGACTTTGGTTAGGGCCGTTTCTGTGGAGTGAAGGGAGTGGAAACCAGACTGTAAGGGGTCAAGGAGAGAGTTCTCGGAGAGATAAGGCGGGAGTAGACCAAGCGTTCCAGGAGTTTGGAGATAAAGGGGAGATTTGAGACGGGTCGATAGTTGGCTGCACAGGACGGGTCCAGAGATGGTTTTTTCAATAGTGGGGTTATGATAGAGTGTTTGAAGGAGGAGGGAAAGACCCCCGAAGAGAGGGAGAGGTTAAAGATTTTAGTTAGGTGACAGCTGATAGCAGGAGAGAGAGACTGGATGAGGTGTGAAGGCATGGGGTCACTAGAGCAGGTAGTGGGGCGGGTGGAGGAGAGGAGCCTGGAAACCTCATCCTCCGTTACAGGCTCAAAAACTGAGAGTGATGAAGAGGAGTCGTGGCTGGGAATTGGATCAGAACTTTTCGGGGACTGGGAGAGGATTTCATCACGAATGTCATAGATTTTAATTTTGAAGTATTTGGCCAGATCTTCAGCACAGAGATCAGTGATTGGGGTCTGTACTTTAGGCCGAAGGAGAAAGTTGAACGTGTCAAAAAGGCGTTTTGGGTTGTTAGACAGAGAGGAGATGAGGGAGGTAAAATATGTTTGTTTGGCGAGGTGAAGAGCGGAGTAATAGGATTTAAGCATGAATTTATAGTGCAGATAGTCTGAAGAAGTCTTAGTTTTCCTCCACAGACGTTCAGCACACCTAGAGCATCGCCTGAGAAAGCGGGTTGTTAGCGTGTGCCAGGGTTGCTGCCATCTGTGTCGGGAGGTTCGTGTTTTAGGGGGTGCCATTTGATCCAGGGTAGACTTTAGGGTGTCATGGTAATGTTTGGCTGCTAGATTAGGGCAGGAGAGAGAAGAGATTGGTGATAGTGAAGACTGTAGAATGTCTATAAATTGACTGGTGTTTATGGCACGCAGGTTTCTGTAAGTGTACAAGGTTGGAGTGTCTGGAATAGGATAGGAGTTACTGATAGAGAAAGAGAGAAGGTTGTGGTCAGAGAGCTCAAAAGGAGAATTAGTGAATTTAGAGACAGAGCAAAGTCTAGAGAAGATCAAGTCCAGTGTATTCCCATCCTTGTGTGTGAGAGAGTCAGTAAGCTGTGAAAGGGCAAAGGAGGAGGTTAGAGACAGAAGCCGAGAGGCAGAAGAGGAGATTGGGGTATCAATGGGAATATTAAAATCGCCCATGATGAGTGTAGGTGTTTCTGAGGAAAGAAAGTGAGGGAGCCAGGTGGCAAAATGATCCAGGAACATTTGGGGAGAACCAGGAGGATGATAGATGACCGCCACTCTGAGAGACAATGGGCGGAAGAGCCTGAGGGTGTGGACCTCAAAAGAGGGAAACGTGAGTGAGGGTAGTGGGGGGGATGACTTGAAAAGTGCATTGTGGTGCTAGAAGCACCCCAACTCCTCCACCATGCCTGATGTCAGATCTAGGGCTATGGAAAAAGTGAAGGTCACCATAAGAAAAAGCAGCGAGAGAAGCAGTGTCAGAAGGTTGTATCCATGTTTCTGTGAGAGCCAGCAGATTAAGAGAATTAGTGAGAAATAAATCATGAATCTGGGTGAGCTTATTGCACACAGATCAAGAGTTTAGGAGAGCGCAGTTAAAGTTTGTAGTGGTTCCGCAAGAGGCAGGTAGTGTAGAGCAAATATTAGTGAAAGGTGGGCCAGGGTTAGGAGCAATGTCACCAGCAGCTAAAAGCAGAAGAAAGAAGAGGGAGAGCAGATGGCTGGGTGAAGTGATGGAGCGACTTCTGTGCTGTACCATGGAATGAGGTGACTTTGGGTGGTTTATGATGGTGAGCAGTGCATGCGAGCACTAAATAGGTGAGGGAAGGAGGCATGGACAGATGTATATAGAGTCCACCGGAGAAATTGGTGGGGGATAGAAGAGAAAATGTATCGCAATGATGTAAGTAATAAGTGAGTGCATGTTTTTTTTTTTTTTTCTGAAAAAGAGTGACTTACTTTTGTAGTTATAATGTTGAGTTAGTTCCCTTTTGGTTCAATTCTGGTATAATTCTTGATGCCACACTTAAGAAGCACTTTAGATGGACGTTTTAGATGGCATATTTGAATGTCTCCAGACCTGTATGCATTTTTATGCTGGGGATCGCCCCTAGCAACAGACTGCAAGGGCAGGATCTGCTCCCCCAGTATAAATGCACAACCACATTTGGGGTTGAGCACCTCCAGCCATTTGAGAAAACTACAACTCCCAGCATGTTATGATCGCCGAAGGGCATGCTGGGAGATGTAGTTATACATACAGGTACGCACCTACAACTCCCAGCGTGCTGAGACAGCTGTTTCCTGTTTGGGCATGCTGGGATTTGCAGTTTTGCAACATCTGGAGGGCTACAGTTTAGAGACCACTGCACAGTGATCTCCAAACTGTAGCCCTACCGCTGTTGCAAAGCTGCAAATCCCAGCATGCCCAAACAGCTGTCTGGGCATGCTGGGAGTTGGTTTTGCAACATCTGGAGGGCTATAGTTTAGAGACCACTGTATAGTGGTCTCAAACTGTAGCCCTCCAGATGTTGCTAGGCAACTCACTGGCTTCCGTAGGATCGCCGTCCTCTGCTGCCACCGATCGTTGCCTGCTGCCGCCGCCGATGAGTAAGTGGTCCTCCGGCGCTGGTTCCTGTTGGTTTCCCTGTTCTGCCCCGCCTGTGGGTGGGCAGAACAGGGAAACCGAAAGTTAACCCCCCCCCCGCCCCTGATCTGCTATTGGTAGTCGCTTCTAGACAACCAATAGCAGGGATAGGAGGGGCACCCCTGCCACCTCACTCCTATCCCTTTAGGGGGATCGTGGCTGTCTTGGACAACCGCGATCCCCCTTATATTCCAGGTCACCATAGACCCGTATGACCTAGAATAGCCGCAAGTTGCTTGTGTAAATTCACCGGCGATTGCTGACATGGGGGGGGGGGGGTCTGATTACCCCCCTGGGCATTTGTGTGGGGTGCCTGCTGATCGATAACAGCAGTCACCCTGATCCCCGCCCAGCAGGGACCGGAATTCCCACGATCATACCGGTACATCATGGGTCCTTAAAAGGATTATTAAAAGGATTATTCCACCAAATATTGAATTGTAAACACTTCAAGTTAGAACAGTATTTTGTTTAAAAAAATATATATAGGGTATAGAAATGCACCTAATGACATATTGGGCTGACACCGGAAATCTAGGCTGTGCTTTGGATTTAAATGTCTTTAATGTCCAATGGATTTGACGGCTGGCTGTATTGGACAATGAAGACATTTTAACCCTTTCAGGACCCATGACGTAACTTCATGGGTCCTGAAATGGTTAAATATGTCTTCATTGTCCAATACAGCCAGCCGTCAAATCCATTGGACATTAAAGACATTTAAAGCACAGCCCAATATGTCATTAGGTGCATTTCTATACCCTATATATATTTTTTTAAACAAAATACTGTTCTAACTTGGGAAGTGTTTACAATTCAATATTTGGTGGAATAATCCTTTTAATAAGAGCTTTCATGCTCCTTGGCATGATCTCCACCAGTCTGTCATACTGCTGTTGGTGACTATGCCACTCCTGGCACAAAAATTCAAGTAGTTTGGCTTTGTTTAATGGTTTGAGACAATCCATCTTCCTATTGATCAAATGCCAAAGGTTTTCAATAGGGTTCAGATCTAGAAATTGGACTGGCCATGACAGCATCTTGATCTAGTTGTCCTCCCTTCACCTAGATTGACCTGGCCGTGTGGCATGGCATGGTGCATTGTCCTACTGGAAAAAAAAAACAATTCTCAGAGCTGGGGAACATTGTCAGACTAAAAGAAAGCATGCTGGGAGCAGGTTGGAAGTAACATGACATTAACTGTATCCCTCCTGCCATTAAAGCCAGAATGTAACCTTCCTTTTAACCCCTTAAGGATGCAGGCCTTTTTTGCAAATCTGACCACTGTCACTTTAAGCATTAATAACTCTGGGATGCTTTTACTTTTCATTCTGATTCGGAGACTGTTATTTCGTGGCCTATTCTACTATGTTAGTGGTATAATTTCGTTGATACTTGCATCATTTCTTGTTGAAAAATTCCAAAACTTGATGAAAAGTTTGAAAATGTTGCATTTTTTTTTATTTGAAACTCTCTGCTTATAAAGGAAAATGGACATCCCAAATTTTTTTTATATTGATTCACATGTACAATAGGTCTACTTTATGATTGCAGTTGACATGCTTTTACTTTTGGAACACATCAGAGGGCTTCAAAGTATAGCAGCAATTTTCCAATTTTTCACAATTATCAAAATCTGAATTTTTCAGGGACCAGTTCAGTTTTGAAGGGCCTTTATATTAGAAATACCCTATAAATGATCCCATTATAAAAAGTGCACCCCTCAAAGTATTCAAAATGGCATTCAGTAAGTGTGTTAACCCTTTAGGTGTTTCACAGTAAAAGCAGCAAAGTGAAGGAGAAAATTCTAAATCTTCATTTTTTACACTCGCATGTTCTTATAGACCCAGTTTTTGAATTTTTACAAGGGGTAAAAAGGAGAAAAATCTTCCTAAAATTTTTAATCCAATTTCTCTCGAGTAAGGAAATACCTCATATGTGTATGTCAAGTGTTCTGTGGGTGCACTAGAGGGCTCAGAAAGGAAGGAGCGACAATGGGATTTTGGAGAGAGTTTTTCTGAAATGGTTTTTGGGGGTCATGTCACATTTAGGAAGCCCCTATGGTGCCAGAACAGCAAGAAAAACCCCACATGGCACTATTTTGGAAACTACACCCCTCAGGGAATGTAACAAGGGGTACAGTAAGCCTTAACACCCCACAGGTGTTTGACGAATTTTCGTTAAAGTTGGACGTGTAAATTATTTTTTCCCACTAAAATGCTGTTTTTCCCCCAAATTTTACATTTCTACAAGGGGTAATAGGAGAAAATGCCCCCCAAAATTTGTAACCTCATTTCGTCTGAGTATGGAAATACCCCATGTGTGGATGTCAAGTGCTCTGCTGGTGAACTACAATGCTCAGAAGAGAAGGAGCGCCATTGAGATTATGGAGAGAGAATTTGGTTGGAATAGAAGTCGGGGGGGCCTTGTGCATTTACAAAGCCCCTGTGGTGCCAGAACAGTGGACCCCCCACATGTGACCCCATTTTGGAAATTACATCCCTCACGGAATTTAATAAGGGCTGTGCAAATGAAAAATTAAATTTTTCATTTTCACAGACCACTGTTCCAAAAATCTGTCAGACACCTGGGGGGGGGGGGGGGGGGTAAATGCTCACTGCACCCCTTATTACATTCTGTGAGGGGTGTAGTTTCCAAAATGGTGTCACATGTGACTATTTTTTTTTTGCGTTTATGTCAGAACCGCTGTAAAATCAGCCACCCCTGTGCAAATCACCAATTTAGGCCTCAAATGTACATAGTGCGCTCTCACTCCTGAACCTTGTTGTACGCCCACAGAGCATTTTACACCCACATATGGGGTATTTCCGTACTCAGGAGAAATTGCGTTACAGATTTTGGGGGTCCTTTTTTTTTCCTTTTACCTCTTGTGAAAAAAAGTATTTTAAATTTTTTTTTTTTTACACTAATCGGCTGATGTAGACCCCAACTTTTCCTTTTCATAAGGGGTAAAGGGAGAAATTGCACTTCAAATATTGGGAGGCTCTTTCTCCTGAGTATGGAAATACCCCATATGTGGCCCTAAGCTGTTTCCATGAAATACACAGGGCTCAAGAGTGAGAGCGCCATGCGCATTTGAGGACTAAAGTAGGGATTGCATAGGGGTCTTCTACACCAGGGATTCCCAAACAGGGTGTCTCCAGCTGGTGCCAAACTCCCAGCATGCCTGGACAGTCAGTAGCTGTCCAGAAATGCTGGGAGTTATTGTTTTGCAACAGCTGGAGGCTCCGTTTTGGAAACACTGCCATACAAGGTTTCTTATTTGGGGGGGGAACGAGAGTGTATGGGTGTGTTCATGTAGTGTTTTACCCTTTATTTTGTGTTAGTGTAGTGTAGTGTTTTTAGGGTACATTCACACTGGTGGAGGTTTACAGTGAGTTTACCGCTAGGAGTTTGCGCTGCGGCAGAAAATTTGCCACAGCCCAAACTTGAAGCAGGAAACTTACTGTAAACCTACCTGTGTGAATGTACCCTGTACATTAACGTGGGGAGGGGCAAACCTCCAGCTGTTGCAAAACTACTTTTGCAACAGCTGGGGACACACTGGTTGGAAAACCTTCAGTTAGGTTCTGTTACCTAACTCAGTATTTTCCAACCAGGGTGCCTCCAGCTGTTGCAAAACTACAACTCCCAGCATGTACTAATCACCGAAGTGCATGCTGGGAGATGTAGTTATGCAACAGTTGGAGGTACGCAACTACAACTCCCAGCATGGCGAGACAGCTGTCTGGGCATGCTGTGATTTGCACTTTTGCAACATCTGCAGGGCCACAGTTCAGAGACCACTACATAGTGATCTCCAAACTGTGCCCCTCCAGATGTTGCAAAACTACAAATCACAGCATGCCCAGACAGCAAACTGCTGTGTGGGCATGCTGGGAGTTGTAGTTTTGCAAGACCTGGAGGACTACAGTTTATAGATCACTGCAGCCCTCTAAATCTTGCAAAACTACAAATCCCAGCATGCTCAAACGGCTGTCTGGGCATGCTGGCAGTTGCAGTTTTGCAACATCTGGGGGGGGGGGGTGGCTACAGTTTAGAGAGCACAGTATCGTGGTCTCCAAAGTTTAGCCCCCAACCCCCCCCCCCCCAGATGTTGCTAGCCAACTACTCACCGGCTTCCGTAGTCTTCATCAGGGAGCCGCACGTCATCACCGCCCACCGACGCCGGTCACGCTACAGTTCCCCCGTTCTGCCCGAAGTACCATCGGAGGGCAGGACGGGGGAACCGAATTTTAACCCCCCACAAATCTGCTATTGGTGGTCGCGTCTTGAGGACCAATAGCAGGGATAGGAGGGGGTGGCACCCCTGCTACCTAACTCCTATCCCTTCAGGGGGACCGGTATGATCGTCAATTTCCGGCATGGGGGGGTCAGGACCCCCCACTGGGCATATGCACGGGATGCCTGCTGATAGCCATCGATAGCCATAGCCAGCAGTCATCTCGGTCCGGTCCCCAACCGGCTAGCGGCGGGGACCGGAATTCCCACAGCGTATGCATACGCCCCACGTACTTAAGGACTCGGGATGCAGGGCGTATGCATACGCCCTAAGTCATTAAGAGGTTAAAACTGGTGACTTCTGATTAATTTTTCTAGTAGATGATAATGTGTCCTGGAGATCTATGGTAACCATAATTGCCTCTTTTGATTAGGGGAATGGTTGACTGCAAGGATTTAATCTTGAAAACCTCTTTAGATTACATATTCAGAGGTACTAAATTTATTGTGTTCTGTATCTACTGTTTAAAAGACCTTTCCTGATTGAACTGAAGCTATCCCCTTCATCTTCCACAGTTTCCTTACGCTAAGACCTTATTCACACTAGAGATTTCACATGGAATTTCCAAATGGAATCTGCCTTCCATTGATTTTAGTAGGATTCTGCTCCATAGTTCACACAACTGAAGTCACATAGCAAAACATTCAAAAAAAGGAATGGGATTTTGGCATAAGACCAAACATTCTCAATCTTTCAACCGAATCCGTAAGAAAAAAGTTGCCTGTCAGTTGAACGGGGCTTAATGACGTGGACATTAAGTGCAGATTCTGGGCAGGAAAAACTGAGGGCTGATGCCATAGTTTAGTGTCTGGAGCCAGAGAAAGTGTGCTGTGCTGCATGAAACAACAGTCATCTTGCTAGACCATCAGTACCTAATAGATGAGCGAAGTTACAGTGATTCGATTCCTCATGAACTTCTCGGCTCGGCAGTTGATGACATCCTGCATAAAGGAGGAGTACAGCTTTCAGGTGCTCCGGTGGGCTGGAAAAGGTGGATACAGTCCTAGGAGAGAGTCTCAAGCCCACCGAAGCACCTGAAAGCTGAACTCATTTATGGAGATTCCCAAACAGAAGACTATCTGCCTATAGAAGACTTCTAGTCATGGGAGCTTATGTATTTTGCTGTAGCTATCTCACCGTAGAATAGTTAACCTTGCTTATATAATGGATTTATCTAAAACAAAAATTAGAAGAAAAAAAAAAAAAAAAAAAAAAACTGATGGCACTAGCCATGGCAATGTGAAAACCATCATTTTCTTTCCACAGACATAATATGAAGGACATCTCACAAATTATACAAAGGCAGCTACAAATAGAACTGATGAGTTTTCTTTATTCAATATATTTGAAGACATCACAACCGATGTATATGCAATATCTAGCATATTCTAATGTATGAGCCACAAACAAGAGAAGGCAAAGCAGGTAGTGTTGAATTAGTCATCATTTTTCAGCTTCTTGATTTTGTTCTTGTGTCTGTCAATTTCCTTTTGCAGGCGTTCAATTTGCTCCTTGGCATGATGGATCTCTTCTTCGTGATGCTTTTTAAGAGCAGACAGTTGTTCCTGCTCTTTTTGCCTGTGGGATATATTATGAGCAAAACGTGAGTGGCAGTTTTTGGGCAAGAAAACTAAGGCCACTTTTAAATGGCATTACTGTGTCAAAACCAGGACTGGACTCAAACCCTGCCATGTAAAGTGGCTTAAAGGGAACCTGCCAACAGTTTTATGCTACCCAAACCAGCATAAGGCTGGGTTCACATCACGTTTTCTCCCATACGGGAGCGCATACGGCAGGGGTGGGAGCTAAAACCTTGCGCTCCCCTATGCCTTCGTATGCGCTCCCTTATGTAATTCATTTCAATGAGCCGACCGGAGTGAAATGTTCGGTCCGGTCGGCTCATTTTTGTGCTTTTTCCCCCGGACCTAAAACTGTGGTCAACCACGGTTTTAGGACCGGTTGTAAAAGCGCATACAGCGCAAAAATGAGCCGACCTAACGTTTCACTCCGGCCGGCTCATTGAAATGAATTACATACGGGAGCGCGAGGTTTTAGCTCCCCTGCCATACGCGCTCCTGTATGGGAGAAAATGTGATGTGAACCCAGCCTAACACAGGTGTAGTAAGCATAATTCTAACATGGATTTGCTCTGAAACACACTATTAGAAAATTACCTGACACTTCCATAATTTTAACCACTTAAGGACTCAGCCCAGTTTTAATTTGTTCCTCCTTGCCTCCAAAAATCATAGCTATTTTATATTTACATCCACAGACTAGTATGGCTTTTTTTGGCGCGACCAGTTGTCTGTTGTAATGCCACTCACTTTACCATAAAATGTATGGAGCAAACAGAATTTTTATTTTATTTGTGTAGGGAAATTAAAAAGGAAAACCAATTTAGCAAGTTTTGGAAGGTTTCATTTTCACGCCGTACAATTTACAGTAAAAATGACGTGTTCTTTATTCTTTGGGTCAATACGATTAAAATGATACCCATGATAAAACACACATATTACTGTTGCACAAAAAAAATATATATAAAATAAAATTTAAAAAAAAAAGCGATTTTGGAATTTTTTAAGTTCATGCCGTTCACCGTACGGCATTAACATTATATTTTAATAGTTCGAATATTTACGCACGCGGTGATACCAAATACGTATAAATTTTTCTTCGTTTTTTACTTTTACACTTTAACCATTTAAGGACCCAGCCAATTTTCACTGTAGGACCCGGCCATTTTTTGCACATCTGACCACTGTCACTTTAAGCATTAATAACTCTGGAATGCTTTTACCTTTCATTCTGATTCCAAGATGGTTTTTTCGTGATATATTCTACTTTAAGTTAGTGGTAAAATTCTGTCGATACTTGCATCGTTTCTTGGTGAAAAATTCCAAAATTTGATGAAAAAAATTTAAAATTTTGCCTTTTTTTTTTTACTTTGAAGCTCTCTGCTTATAAGGAAAATTTATATTCCAAATAAATTATATATTGATTCACATATACAACATGTCTACTTTATGATTGCATCATAACGTTGACATGTTTTTACTTTTGGAAGACACCAGAGGGCTTCAAAGTTCAGCAGCAATTTTCAAATTTTTCACAAAATTTTCAAAATCAAAATTTTTCAGGGACCAGTTCCATTTTGAAGTGGATTTGAAGGGCCTTATTAGAAATACCCCCAAAATGATCCCATTATAAAAACTGCACCCCTAAAAGTATTCAAAATGACATTTCACAGGAATAGCAGCAAATTGAAGGAGAAAATTCAAAATCTTCATTTTTTACACTGGCATGTTCTTGTAGACCCAGTTTTTTTTATTTTTACAAGGGGTAAAAGGAGAGAAATCTTCCTAAAATGTGTAGCCCAATTTCTCTCGAGTAAGGAAATACCTCATATGTGTATGTCAAGTGTTCGGCGGGCGCAGTAGAGGGCTCAGAAGGGAAGGAGCGACAATGGGATTTTGGAGAGCGAGTTTTTCTGAAAAGGTTTTTGGGGGGCATGTCGCATTTAGGAAGCCCCTATGGTGCCAGAACAGCAAACAAAAACCACATGGCATACTATTTTAGAAACTACACCCCTTAAGGAACACATCAAGGGGTACAGTGAGCCTTAAAACCTCACAGGTGTTTGACGACTTTTTGCTAAAGTCGGATGTGTAAATGAAAAAAAAAAAATTTTTCTTCACTAAATTGCTGGTTTTCCCCCACATTTTATATTTTTACAAGGGGTAAAAGGAGAAAAAGCCCCCCAAAATTTGTAACTCAATTTATCCCGATTACGGAGATACCCCATATGTGGCCCTAAACTGTTTCCTTGAAATACGACAGGGCTCTGAAGTGAGAGCGCCATGCGCATTTGAGGACTAAATTAGGGATTGCATAGGGGTGGACATAGGGGTATTCTACGCCAGTGATTCCCAAACAGGGTGTCTCCAGCTGTTTCTAAACTCCCAGCATGCCTGGACAGTCAGTGGCTGTCCGGAAATGCTGGGAGTTGTTTTGCAACAGCTGGAGGCTCCGTTTTGGAAACACTGCCGTACAATACATTTTTCATTTTTATTGGGGGGACAGTGTAAGGGGGTGTATGTGTAGTGTTTTACCCTTTATTATGTGTTAGTGTAGTGTAGTGTTTTTAGGGTACAGTCACACTGGCGGGTTACAGTGAGTTTCCCGCTAGAAATTTGCGCTGCGGCGAAAAGTTTGCCGCAGCTCATATTTGAAGCAGGAAACTTACTGTAATCCCGCCCGTGTTAATGTACCCTGTATGTTCACATGGGGGGGGGGGGAACCTCCAGCTGTTTCAAAACTACAACTCCCAGCATGTACTGACAGACCGTGCATGCTGGGAGTTGTAGTTTTGCAACAGCTGGAGGCACACTGGTTGGAAAATACTGAGTTAGGTAACAGAACGTAACTGAAGGTTTTCCAGTGTGCCTATAGCTGTTGCAAAACTACAACTCCCAGCATGTACTGATCGCCGAAGGGCATGCTGGGAGATCTAGTTATGCAACAGCTGGAGGGATCGCAACTACAACTCCCAGCATGCAGAGACAGCTGTTTCGGCATGCTGGGATTTGCAGTTTTGCAACATCTGGAGGGCTACAGATAGAGACCACTGCACTGTGATCTCCAAACTGTGGACCTCCAGATGTTGCAAAACTACAAATTCCAGCATGCACAGACAAACAGCTATGTGGGCATGCTGGGAGTTGTAGTTTTGCAAGATCTAGAGTGCTACAGTATAGAGATCACTGTGCAGTGGTCTCTAAACTGTAGACCTCCAGCTGTTGCAAAACTGCATCTCCCACCATGCCCAGCAGCTGTCTGGGCATGCTGGGAGTTTTAGTTTTGCAACATCTGGAGGGCTACAGTCTCAGACTATAGCCCTCTAGATGTTGCTAGGCAACTTACTGGCTTCGGTCGGATCCAGGGAGCCGTCCTCTTCTGCTGCACGACATCGCCGCCCGCGCCGATCACCGCCGCCAATCCGGTCCCGCAGCTTCCACCGACGGGTAAGTGGATCTTCGGCATTCGGTCCCCGTCATTTCCCCGTCCTGCCCCGCCTATTGTGGGTGGGCAGAATGCGGAAAATGAAAGTAAACCCCCCCGCCCCTAATCTGCTATTGGTGGTCGCGTCTAGACCACCAATAGCAGAGATAGGAGGGGTGGCACCTCTGCCACCTCACTCCTATGGCTACAGGGGGATCGTGGGTGTCTTAGACAACCGCGATCCCCTTCTATTCCGGGTCACCATAGACCCGAATGACCCGGAATCGGCGCAAATCGCAAGTGTGAATTCAGCAGTCATCCCGGCCCGGTCCCCGCCCGGCGGGGACCGAAATTTCCACGGGCGTACAGTTACGCCCTGGGTCCTTAAGGCCCAGGTACAGAAGGCGTATCCATACGCCCTAGGTCCTGTACGGGTTAAGAGTCCCCATAGGAGATTGCTAATACTGTTCAGTGCTATGCATAGGGCATAGCACTGATCAGTGTTATCGGTCATCTTCTGGTCGATCGCAGACCAGAGTAGAAGACCCATGGAAGGCAGCGGAGGCAGGTGGGGGGACCTCCGTCTGCCGTTCTGGATGATCGGATCACCGTGGCAGCGCTGCGGGCTATCCGATCATCCATTTTAGTGACCGCAATGCTGCAGATGCCGTGATCTGTATTGATCACGGCATCTGAGGAGTTAATGGCAGACATCCGCCATTACCGGTGGGTCCCTGGCTACCATCAGCAGCCGGGACCTGCCGCGCACGACCCGAGCATTGCTCCGATTCTCGCGGTTATGTATAGGATGTAAATGTATGTCCTGGTGCGTTAAGTACCACCTCACCAGGACGTACATTTACGTCTTGCATCGTTAAAGGACAATTTTATTTTTACGTTTTAGTAAAAATAAAATTTTGCCTTCTAAAAATCATAACTTATATTTTCATCCACAGACTAGTATGAGGGCTTGTTTTTTTTGCATGACCAGTTGTCCTTTGTAATGACATCACTCACTATAAAAATGTATGGCGCAACCAAAAAATTATTATTTGTCTTGGAAAATTAAGAAAACCGCAATTTTGCACATTTTGGAAGGTTTCGTTTTCATGCTGTAAACTTAATGGTAAAATTTACATGTTTCCTTTATTTTATGGGTCAATACGATTAAAATGATACCCATGATTACATACTTTTCTATTATAACGCAAAAAATAAATAAATGTTACAAATCCCTCCATCTTGTTGGCCTATAATTTTTTTATTTTTCCGTATAAGCGGCGGTATGAGGGCTCATTTTTTTTGCACCATGATCTAATTATTTTTTTGATAATACATTTAATTTTTTTGGAATAAAATGCAAAAAAAATAACTAAAATCTAAAATTGCTGCTTTTTTTATTTATTTTTTATTAATACGTTCACCGTATGGGATAACTACCATTATATTTTAATAGTTCAGACTTCCCCCCCACACACACACACACTTTTTGGGGATAGAACGGACAATTGACATTATTGGGTAGGGGATTTTTAATTTTTTTTCCTTAAAACACTTTAATAGTCCCCATAGGGGACTATTTATAGCAATCATTTGAGTGCTTATACTGTTCAGTGCCATGCATAGGACATAGCCAATAACACTGATCAGTGCCATCTTCTGCTCGCTCTCAGACTAGAGCAAAAGATGCTGGGAGACAGCCGGAGGCAGTTGAGGGGACCTCCGTCTGCCATTACAGATGATCGGATCGCCGCGGCAGCACTGCGGGCGGTCCGATCATGCATTTTTCTGACCGCACTCCCGCAGATGCCGCGATCTGTATTGCTCACGGCATCTAAGGGATTAATGGCAGACATCCGCACGATCGCGGATATCCGCCATTACCGACGGACTATCAGCTGCCGGTCACGGTCATGTACAGGATGTAAAGGTACATCCTGGTGCGTTAAGTACCACATCACGTGGACGTACATTTACGGCCTGCGTCCTTAAGGGGTTCAAAATAGAGAGAAATAAAGCAATATTGTCATTCGGAAAAACTTTTGACAAGTCAAAAGTTTAGATTGAGAGTTACAAGGTGGTAAGATTTGTGGCAGTGCGTACTTCACTCCCCGGCTGTCAGTCAAATCTGACTTCTCTATAGCATTGGTGCAAATAGAAGAAACCCAATATATAACTGTCAGTTTCCCTTGGTCAGAGGCTCCATCCAAGATCTCACCTGGTGGAGTTTCAATGATCATGAGAATGGTGAGAAATGAACCCAGAACCAAACAAAAGAATCAATTATTTGGGACCATAGTCATCAGGAAAACCATTGGTAACACACTAAGCTGTAAAAGGACTTCAGTCCTGCAGTGCCTGCGAGGTCCCCCTGTTCAAGAAAGCACATGACCAGGCCTGTCTAAGGCTGGGTTCACACTACGTTTTTGCCATACTGTTTTCAATCCGTTTTCTGAAGAAAACCGTATGGCAAAAAAACGGATGGAACAGTATGGAAAAAAGTAAACCATATGCGTCTTTAAAAGTGCATACAGTTCGTCAGTTTTTATTTTTTTTAAAAACCCATACGTTTTTTGAAAATTTTGTCCATTTTTAATGGGAGGGGTCTTGGGTGGGGACTTTAGGATTCAAATGACCACGATTTTGTCTCCGGTTTAAAAACCGTACTGCAACCGCATACGTTATTATTTTTTTTAACATGGACGTCAATGGGAAACGCACATGTATATGGTTCCATACGGGAAAAACTTATACGTTTTTTACTTTGCACATGCGAATCCTAAATACACTAGACGCGAGTGTGTGCACATACATGGCTGAGCAAAGATGCCGAGCGTTCATGCCGGGGGATGTCTCGCACATCGCGAGACCTCGCCTGCATCTTGCGCATGAGATGTACATCACTACACCACGCCAGGAATACTTCCGGCGCTATACTGACTAGGAAGCGGGGCTTATATCGAGTGGGATAAGCGATACAGGTAACTCTTCTGATTGGCTGGTTTAGGACATATAAAAAGGTTGCTGTTCCCGATACTGAGACACGCCCCTTGAGAAAGCATATTAGCGAAAACTCGTTCGGGGTAATGTATCTGGTATATGGGTGCATGGCCTAACTTGTTCATTTTAATGCTGCTTTCTCTCCCTTTCAGCTTGTTATTTGTTGCATAACTTTACCCATTTTCATGGTACAAACATTTGTACATGGTGTGCCTGATGTCTGTAGTATCTGCACACTAAGTGTCCCCTTACTATGGTGACACCTACTCCTTGCATACTAATGCGCTTTATTTAGTCCATGATATACTCACCTATTGTTCTATTTGTATGTGTATTCTGTCTTTTATACCATTTTTTTAAATCTAAATTATGTTTTAACATGACGGCATTTTTCCTTTTACCCCTTATGAAAACGAAAATTTGAGGTCTACACCAGCCTGTTAGTGTAAAAAAAATATAAGAAAGACCCCCAAAATTTGTAACGCAATTTCTCCTGAGTACGGAAATACCCCATATGTGGGCCTAAAATGCTCTGCGGGCGCACAACAAGGCTCAGGAGTGAGAGCTCACTATGAACATTTGAGGCCTAAATTGGTGATCTGAACAGGGGTGGTTGATTTTACAGCGGGTTCCGACAGTAACGCAAAAAAATAAAATACCCACGTGTGACACCCTTTTGGAAACTACACCCCTCACAGAACGTAACAAGGGGTATAGTGAGCCTTAACACCACACAGGCGTTTCATTTTTCATAAAGTTGGATGGGAATATGAAAAAAAAAAAAAAAAAAAAAGTTTTAAACTAAAATGCTAGTGTTACCTTAAATTTCTTATTTTCACAAGGGGAGAAAAAAAAATAAAAAATTTACACATCCAAACTTAACGAAAAGCCATCTAACACCTGTGGGGTGTGAAGACTCACTGTACCCCTTGTTAAGTTTCTTGAGGGGTGTAGTCTCCAAAATAATATGCCATGTGTTTTTTTTTTGCTGTTCTGGAACCATAGGGGCTTCCCAAATGTGACATGCCCCCCAAAAACCATTTCAGCAAAGTTTGCTTTCCAAAAGCCAGACATGGTTCCTTCTCTGAGCATTGTAGTCCGCCTGCAGAGCATTTCACGTCTTAACATGGGGTATTTCCATACCCAGAAGAGATAGGGTTACAAATTTTGGGGGGCATTTTCTCCCATTACCCTTTGTAAAAAGGGTAAATTGGGGGGGGGGGGGGACTGCATTTTAGTGGAATTTTTTTTTTTTTTAATTAATTTACACATCTGACTAACGAAAAGTCAAACACCTGTGGGGTGTTCGGCTCACTGTAGCTCCCTTGTTACGTTCCTTGAGGGGCGTAGTTTCCGAAATAGTGTGCCATGTGGGTTTTTGGCTGTTCTGGCACCATAGGGCTTCCCAAATGTGACATGCCCCCCAAAAACCATTTCAGCAAAATTCACTCTCCAAAATACCATTGTCGCTCCTTCCCCTCTGAGCCATCTAGTGCACCCACAGAACAATTCACATACACATATCCTTACTAGAGAGAAATTGGGTTACAAATTTTGGGGGGCTTTTTCTCCTATTACCCCTTGTAAAAATTCAAAAACTAGGTCTACAAGAACAGGTGTTTAAAAAAAAAAAAATGGAATATTTAGAATTTTCTCCTCCACTTTGCTGCAATTCCTGTGAAACACTTAAAGGGTTAACACTTTCTGAATGTCATTTCGACTACTTTTGGGGGGGGGTGCAGTTTTCATAATGGGGTATTTCTAATATGAAGACCCCTCAAATCCACTTAAACTGAACTGGTCCCTGAAAAATTCCGATTTTTAAAAATTGTGAAAAATTTGAAAATTGCTGCTGAACCCTTGAAGCTTTCCAAAAAGAAAAACATGTCAACTTTATGATGCAATCAAAGTAGACTTATTGGGGCACATGTATCATTTCCAGTGTATAATAGAAGTTTTTTTACCTCTCTGCCTGTTGTCTAAATTTGGCGCAGCTGCGTTAAATTTATCATTCTTGTGCAGCTACTTTCTTGAATTGCGTTTAAATTTAGAATTCTCCTCAGAGTATAAATTTACACCGCAGCTCTATTTAGTAGGAGCTTTGTCTGCAGCGTATCTGCACCTAAACAGTAAATGTGTCCTCGTTATTAGTTTTTGAATTTTTTTTCTTCATTATGTAGAGTTTTAATCTCACAATAATACCACTTTTTGCACCCAATTATAAACACATCAATTATACAATGTCCTTATTCTTCATTTAACATCTGTGACACCCCTGTGCAAATCACCTCAAATGTACATGGTGCACTCTACCTTATGGGCCTTGTTGTGCGCCCGCAGAGCACTTTGCGCCCACATATGTGGTATCTCCGTACTCTGGCTAAATTGTGTCCCAAAAAATGGGGGTCTTTCTCCCCCCCCCATTTACCTCTTGTGAAAATGTAAAGTATGCGGCAACACCTGCATGTCAGTGTAAATAATTTTATTTTTATACACCAACATACTAGTGTAGACTCCAACTGTTCCTTTTCATAATGGGTAAAAGGAGAAAAAGCCCTCCAAAATCTGTAAGGCGATACCCCATATGTGACCCTAAAATGTTGCCTTGAAATACGACAGGTCTCCAAAGTGAGAGCGCCATGTGCATTTGAGGCCTAAATTAGGGTTTTGCATAGGGGTGGACATAGGGGTATTCCATGCCAGTGTTTCCCAAACAGGGTGCCTCCAGCTGTTGCAAAACTCCCAACATGCCTGGACAGTCAATGGCTGTCGGGCAATACTGGGAGTTGTTGTTTTGCAACAGCTGGAGGCTCCATTTTGGAAACAGTGGCGTACCAGACGTTATATATATATATATATATATATATATATATATATATATATATATATATATATATATATATATATATATATATTAGTGTTTTTTTACTTATTTTATTTAAGTGTAGTGTTTTTAGGGTACAGTCACACGGGCGGGGGTTCACAGCGAGTTTGCTGCATCTCAATCTTGCAGCACTCCCTGTAAACCTCCGCCCATGTGAGTGTACCCTGTCCATTCACATTGGGGGGAGGGGAAACATCCAGCTGTTGAAAAACTACAACTACGAGCATGCCCTTTGGCTGTCCTTGCATGCTGGGAGTTGTAGTTTTGCAACAGCTGCAGGCACACTGGTTGCGAAACACGGAAACAGACTCAGTGTTTCGCAACCAGAGTGCCTTCAGCTGTTGTAAAAACGTCAAATCTCAGCATGCAGTGACAGCAGAAGGACATGCTGGAACTTGTAGTTATGCAACAGCTGGAGGCATACTGCTACAACTCCCAGCATGCCCTTTGGCAGTCCGTGCATGCTGAGGGTTGTAGTTATGCAACAGCTGAAGGCACACTGGTTGCAAAACACTTGAAAGTTTTTTTACTTAACTTAGTGTTTCCAAACCAGTGTGCCTCCAGTTGTTGCGCAACTTCAATTCCCAGCATGCATGGTCTGTCAGTGCATGCTGGGCGTTATAGTTTGGAGGCACAGCTGGAGGCACACGGGTTGGGAAAAAGTTAGGAAACGAACATTGTTTCCCAACTAGTGTGCCTCCAACTGTTGCAAAACTATAATTCCCAGCATTGCCAGACATGCTGGAAGTTGTATTTCGG
Source organism: Hyla sarda (assembly GCF_029499605.1). Classification (NCBI taxonomy): domain Eukaryota; kingdom Metazoa; phylum Chordata; class Amphibia; order Anura; family Hylidae; genus Hyla; species Hyla sarda. The sequence goes on from NC_079190.1 coordinate 280,213,800, forward strand.
CAATATCTGAAGGGTCAGATGTTGACGAACTACAACTCCCAGCATGCTTGGGCAGTCTGGGCATGCTGGGAGTTGTAGTTTTGCAACAGCTGGAGGTCCACAGTTTGTAGACCACTGTATAATGGTCTCCAATCTGTGGTCTTCCAGATGTTACAGAACTACAACTCCCAGCATGCCTCGACAGAGTGGGCATGCTGAGATTTGTAATTTTGGAACATCTGGAAGAGCACAGATTGGAGACCATTATACAGTGGTCTACCAACTGTGGCCCTTCAGATGTTGCAAAACTACAACTCCCAGCATCCACAGAAAGCCAAAGGCTGTCTGGGCATGCTGGGAGTTGCAGTTTTGAAACTCCCAGAGGCAGCAGTGAGATCGCTTTACGGCAATCTCACTGCTGCCAATGAAGATGCCGCCCCGCTGCTGCAAACTCACCGCGGGGATGCACCAACCCCGGGACCACCTGGAGGACGCCGCTCGCACCGGGACTGCTCAGGACACCGCATGGCCGGGTAAGTGACGCCGGGAGACGGGTAAGGGACACTTAGCAGAGTGGTGTGTGTCCCAATCCCCGTGATCCGGACTCACACACCGTGCTGCTAAGTGTTCTCATAGCGAAACGCTGCTATCAGCTAGTCAGATTTGACTGGCTGGGGGGGGGAACCCCCCGTGGTCACATCGTAAGATGGCTGGCTAACAGTGATAGCCACCATCTTACCGGGCGCTGGGGAAAAGTATAACGGAAAGCAGTAAATTTTAAAAATAAAAAGGAGAATGATCTACAGTGTTAAGTGGATTACAAAGCTATTTTAATGTGACGGATCTTATTCAATGATAAGTTATCAAACATTTCCCATGTAAATGTATTAAATTGTTGGATCATAAAACAACAATACCAATATACAAGTGATCTAATGAATAACTGAACTGGAAACAAATATTCTATATGCAAATTATTTTAAAAAGTGCTTTGGAATAACCAAGGAGTAAAAAGCAATATAAAGCAAACCAAATGAGGAATTGTGAGTTAAAACATTCTGGTGGTTCCTTAGTAGAACTTTCCTTCAGAAATAGAAAGGATTGCTACGTGCAGTTAAAGTTGGCTTATTATTTGCTGGGAAAAAGACGCTCTTGCGTCAAAATTTTTGGTGCAAAGGAAAAGAACGCAGGTAATAAATCCATGTGTACTATAGATGTCACTCCAAGGTACCCTGATTCAGCCACATCTGGAGGACATGCTCTACCAAAACGTGCGCAAAAAAAAGGGCTTGCGCAAAATTTTGCGCAAAAAAATACACACAAAACAGGGGTAAAATCTTTGATACATGTCCCCCATTGTGTATGTGAATCAATATAGAATTTATTTGGTATGTCTATTTTCCTTACAAGAAGAGAGCTTCAAAGCTGCAAAATTTTATATTTGTCATGAAATTTTTGGAATTTTTCACCAAGAAATGATGCAAGTAGCGACGAAAATTTACCACTATGATAAAGTCAGAAAGTCACAAAAATAAAAAATAAATTTCTGAATCAAATTCATAAGTACAAGCATCCCAGATTTATTGATGCTTAAAGTGACAGTGGTCTGATGTGCAAAAAATGGTCTGGGTCCTTAAGGGGTTAAACCGTTCTCACGAGAGGAGACCGGGTTAAACTCTGTGGGTTCTGGTTGAGCTGATACCCGGCATTAACCCTTGATGATCAAGGCGTCTGAAGGGGTTAAGGGTGCTGGTTAGCCCAGTGGAGCTGATCGGGACATCCACGGAGTCATCGCGGGTCACGATCAGCTGAGTGAACCAAGGGAGGGTCCCCACCTGCCTCCTCGGCATCCGATCTGTGTTCTGCTGCTCCTAGCCTTCTATGCAGGCTAGAGCAGCTGAGCGCAGAGAACACTGATCAATGCTATGCCATAGCATTGATCAGTGTAAGCAATCAAAAGATTGCAGGCTAAAAAGAAAAAAAGTTAGGGGGTCAGAAGAGGGTCATTTTAAACATACTAATTTTGGTGCTTTTAGTTTAATATTTTTTTGAAAGTAGTAAAATAAAACAAAACCTACATAAATTGGGTATCCTTGTGACCGTAGGTGTCATATTGGTGCAGAAACTGAAGCCCACCAAAAGTTACAAAATTGTTTTTATTTTATTTCACTGCACAAATATTTGTGCTTTGCAGTAGATTTTGTTATTAAATGATTGTAATGACATCAAAAGTATAATTGGTGGTGCAAAAAAAAAAAAAAAAAAGCCCTTATATGGGTCTGTAGTAGAGATGAGCGAACTTACAGTAAATTCGATTCGTCACGAACTTCTCGGCTCGGCAGTTGATGACTTATCCTGCATAAATTAGTTCAGCTTTCAGGTGCTCCGGTGGGCTGGAAAAGGTGGATACAGTCCTAGGAAAGAGTCTCTTAGGACTGTATCCACCTTTTCCAGCCCACCGGAGCACCTGAAGGCTGAACTAATTTACGCAGGATAAGTCATCAACTGCCGAGCCGAGAAGTTCGTGACGAATCGAATTTAATGTAAGTTCGCTCATCTCTAGTCTGTAGGTGCAATATTGAAAGAGTTATGATTCTTAGAAGGGGAGGAGGAAAAAAAACGAAAGTGCAAAAAAATGAAAATTGGCCTGGCCCTTAAGGTCAAAATGGGCTTGGTTCTTAGGGGATAAAGGGGTACGCCACTGGAAAACATTTTCTTTTAAATAAACTGGTACCAGAAAGTTAAACAGATTTGTAAATTACTTCCATATAAAAAAAAAAAAAAAAAAAAAAAACCCAATCCTTCCAGTACTTATCAGCTGCTGAATACTACAGAGAAAATTGTGTAGTTATTTTCAGTCTGACAACAAATACCAATCCTTCCAGTACTTTTTAGATTATGTATACTACAGAGGAAGTTATTTTCTTTTTGAATTTCCTTTCTGTCCGACAACATGCTCTCTGCTGACACCTCTATCCGTGTCAGGAACTGTCCAGAGCAGGAGAGGTTTGCTATTGGGATTTGCTCCTACTCTGGACAATTCCTAAAATGGACAGAAGTGTCAGCAGAGAGCACTGTGGTCAGACAGAAAGGATGATAAGTACTGGAAGGATTGTTTTTTTTTTTTTTTTTTTAATAGAAGTAATTTACAAACCTGCTTAACTTTCTGGCACCAGTTGATTTAAAAGAAAAAGGTTTTCCAGAGGAGTACCCCTTTAAGGACCAGGCCAATTTTCATTTTTGTCCTCCTCACTTTTTAAAATCCATAACTTATTTTTCACCTACAGACCCATATAAGGGCTTGTTTTTTTTTTGCGTGACCAATTTTACTTTGTAATTACATCTTTCCATAAGATGTACCATGAAACCGGAAATTAACTACAATTTTGCAACTTTTAGGAGGTTTGGTTTTTACGCAGTGCACTTTATGGTAAACATGATACATTATCTTTACTATGTAGGTCGATGCAATTAAAATGATACCCAATTTATATAGTTTTTTTTTTTTTAAAGTAGTAAAATAATAAACAATTTGCTATTTTTTAAATTTTTACTTAAATGGTCACTCTCATTAAATCAAATTTTTGCTATTGCACTCCTTATGGTAAATGAAAAATATTTCTAATATACTTTGTTTTAAAAAAATGAAGTTTTATTTGTGCTTAAAAAAGCTCAAGAGCACATTTTCCCCCAAACTCATACACAGACTTTGGACCAAACACATGAAGTGCCGCCTGGAGTGCTGAGGAGGGTGTCCAGCCTCATCCAATCATAGCTCCTCTCACACATAACTGCCATATGCTGTTGGTTGAACCCCCCCCCCCCCCCTCAGCACTCCAGGCGGCACTTCCTGTGTTTGGACTTTGGTCCAAAGTCTGTGTATGAGTTTGGGGGAAAATGTGCTCTTGAGCTTTTTTAAGCACAAATAAAACGTCATTTTTTTTTAAACAAAGTATATTAGAAATATTTTTCCATTTACCATAAGGAGTACATTAGCAAAAATTAGTTTTAATGAGTGTGACCCTTTAAACAAAATTCATATGCATAAATTTATCCTTTTCTGACTCCTATAAAACTTATTTTTCCGTATAAGGGGGATCTATGAGGGCTAATTTTTAGCATCTGTAGTTGCATTTTGTGATCTGTAGTTTTTATCGGTTCCATTTTTTGCTTTGATTGGACTTTTGATTTTTTTTTTCCTACCCAATATCACATGCAATTGAAAATCAGTATTTTGGTGTATGTTTTATTTTTTTTTATATTTCAATAATTTGGACATTAAGGGAAATCAGGTGAGAGATTATGACGCTTTTTTTTCAAATTGTATGCCAACATGGGCCCTTAAAAAAATCTTTGTAGTACTGAACAAACCCTTTCAGCTGTAACAGTATTACTGTCATTTAAAAACACAAAACAAAAACTTTATGTTAAAAGTTTTGATTGGTTGGGATCTGAGACCTCCAGCTAGCTCTAGAAAAAGCCAAGAGAAGTGCCCAGCTAAGGCGCCAACTCTCACAGGTTCTCTCCTTGCTGCAGGAGACAGATGGAATGTCTATGGAGCCTGTCTCCTGCAGTGAGAGGCTCTTGGATTGATGGGGTGCTTCTATCAGTACCCCGATGCAGAAAAAAGTTTCTTTAAATGACAGCAAAACTAAGAAGTTCTTAATTAATTGGTGCCTTGGTTCCTTCTGCACATGCATCATAAGACACTGGCTCCTACGTGGGACTCATTTGCAAACAAAGAGCAGAAAGAATAGAGGCTGTATCTTCACACAACACAACATTGTCCATTACTAAAGGTGTCTTCCTGCCATTCTTTCATACAGTTACACTTAAAGGTTAGCTGCCACCATCCTATTTTATTTTATTTTTTGCTAGCCCGTTCTCCCCTGATTGACAGGCAGGGAGCGAGTGCAGCCTAACTGAAAAAGGACTGATTGCCACTCCAAAATCAGTCCTTTTTCAGTAGCCGGTTTTTAAATGTAAATGAAACCTTTTTAATGAAAAAAATAAATAAAAAGTATATTAGAGATATGTTGTAGTACAAACGAAGCATTTTCAGCGGCAGCAGCCAGACGGAATCTCCGCTCGCTGATTCCGCAGTGTGAACATACCCTTACATGACCAACTAATGTTATGTGCATTTCTGAGAAAAACTTACCTAAAGTATCTCTCCTCTTCTGCAGCTTGACGTTTACCAAAAGCTCCTCCAGCTTCTCTCACTGAACCTCCACCACCTCCACCTTTTCCAGCTCCTTTGCCCAACTCTCCCAACTGGAAAGAATAGAAATTAAGTTATAGATGGAATCAGAGCTGCTGGATGGCGGGCAAGACGATCTCTTGGATTCTTCTTCACATAAATACAGTGTTTCTCCGAAAATAAGACCGGGTATTATATTAATTTTAGTCACAAAAAAATAAAACTAAAAAAACACACACAGGCTTATTTTCAGGGTAGGGCTTATTTATTTACCGTATTGAACAACATGGCGGTTCCAAGGTAATTATACACCCCCCCCCCAATTATCATCATGTGATGAGCGCAGCTCTGCACTACTGGTTTATCAGCCCAGCGCTGCACCCCACATCGGGGTACTAATCGTTTGTCACCTGCAAGCGCAGCTTCTCTCCCCCCTGCCAAAATAATTATCAGCCACTGCGCTGTACTTTGTATTCCTGTGCCCGGGCTGCAAATATTAAAAAAAACAAACTTCAACTTACCTTCGTCCTCCGTTGCTAAGGCACCGGCCGCATGGTCCCTCCGCTGTTCTTGCTGCTTCCTAGTGTTGGGACGTCACAGAGCCTTCAGCCTATCACCAGCCGCAGCGATGTCCCGCCTCTGCTGATGATAGGCTGAGCCAACTGTCATGTAAGAAGCCGGCCTGCTTCTTACATCATAGTGGGCTCAGCCTATCATCGGCCAAGACAGGACATCGATGCGGCCGGTGATAGGCTGAAGGCTCTGTGACGTTCCCATCCCCAGGACCGCAGCGTCAACAGCGGAGGGACCACGAGACAGGTTCCTTAGCAACGGGGGAACGGAGGACGAAGGTAAGTTAAAGTTTGTTTTTTTAATATTTGCAGCCTGGGCATTGTCTAGGTAAGTGGTCTTCAACCTGCGGCCCTCCAGATGTTGCAAACATTGGCAACATCTGGAGGTCCCAGGTTGGAGACCACTGGTCTAGGTCTTATTTTCGGGGTAGGGCTTATGTTGCAGCTCACCCCGATAATCCAGCTAGGGCCTATTTTCAGGGAAACACAGTAGGTGCGGAAGATCAGGATGCACCAACACAAGCATACTTACTGCATGTGGACTAGACCATTTGCTTGTGGTAGCCAATTTGCTTTCAAAACTGTGTGCTCACTGGTTATGTTTCATCTACAATGTGCGCATGCACCCTTAGTTTAGCAAGTGGCCATTATACCGCTCGTTTTCTGACAAAAAAATAAATAAATAAAAATCCTGCCCCCATTGTTTGCTTACTTTGGTGCAGCAATCACAGAACCGCTGTAGCCAAGTAAGGTGGCGACACAGGCGGAATTTATCATGTTACACAGGGTCTGGGAAGTTAGTAATGGCACATAACTTCAGAATCCTACCCCAATTTTGTGAGTGGGAATCCATAGTAAGGGCTCGTATTTTACACTGCAGTTCCGCCGACAATGGACCCCTTCAGTGTGTCTTCAGATGTGCCTGCCCGCTATGAGCAGACATACCACTGTGATGTGAGAGTCACCACGCGAATGTGGGGTGTACTCGCACACATCGCGGCCGCTCCCCCTGCTCCCTAAGCTAGGCCGAGAGAAGCCGCCGTGATGTGTGCGAGTATATTGCGCATGGTGACTCGCACATTGCTGTGTGTCTGCCCGTAGCAGCGGATTGCCACTCCGAGCAGGCACATCTGAGACATAATGTAGGGGTCCATCATCGGCGGAACTGCAGCGTAAAATACGCCGTGGATCCGCCCGTGTGAACGAGCACTAAGAGTTTTTGGGTGTAGGAAAAGTACAACAGAATGGCCGTTGAAAGGAACCTGTCAGCACATAAAAGCAAGTTCTCTCTCTCATCTGTGAGGGGGGGGGGGGGGGGGGTGGAGGAAAAAAAAAAAAAAAGCCATGGGGGTTTAAAGCATACCCATCAGAACCAAAAAAAAAAAAAAATACATTGCAGTGTGCAGTGTGGGGCAGTGCATTATCGGATTATCGGCAAGGAAATTGCCGATATCGATAACATCCAAAATTGTGAATATCGGACAATAATATCGGCCAAACCGATAAATCGGTTGATCCCTACCATGTACATCTGATTTTTGTGTGTCTAGTACCTTTATTTATTTATTACACTTTTAATTTAGCTCACTAGTCTGAATTCCTCTCTAAGGGAGGGGGCGTGGCTTCACTGCAGGTCTCCGCTCCCTCCCTCAGTATGCTGTCTGCTCGCATTAGCAAAACTACAACTCCCAGCTTGTCCTCACTGACAGTAGCGGGACACGAGCTGACAGTGGGAGGATTTTTCCTCCAGCTGTGAGCCCTGCGCTCACAGCTGTCAATCAAGGAAGTGTGTCCATAACATAGGTGATGACGCATGGACACAGAGAGAGATATCTATCTATATCTCTCTCTTTATCTATATCTCTTGGCACTGCAATATGACAGGGCAGTTTTTTTGTGGCGCTTTCCCCCCCCCCTTTGAATAAAAATGAAAAATACATACCTGTGCCGCTCCCCTGGTGCCTCCGGTTACCTGCTCGGGTCTCCGGTAACGGAGGAGCGACAAGGACGGAGATCTAAATATATATATTTTATTTATTTTATTTTTTTAATACTGTCGGCAGTCTGAAGCACAATTTTTACGTCCCGGAGTACTCCTTTAATCCGATGTGCAAGGTATAATGAATGACAGGCAATAAAGGCTTCTATGTCACCGGCTGCCAGGATATAGATGCCTCCGTGCTTGTCAATCACGCTTGCAGATCATTACTACAGGTAGATATATCCGTGGCCATTCACTGCAGCGAACACATGGTTGGGAATCCTAAAACACCTTCCGTGCACTGCCCTTGCTTTTACGCCCTCAAATGTGCTGACAGGTTCCCTTTAAATAACCTTGGAATACAAGAGGTGAGTAGGAGATCAGTGAACACAAGCAGCCGGCCCACTTCAGAGCCACCATAGGTAAAGTGACACCCCCATTAGGCCGGGGCGGTTTACCGGTTCATACCGAAATTTTTATGCTGCACGATATGAATTTTTCTTCGACGTTCCCGTCCCCAGCGTAAAGTCGACGTCGGAAAGTGTCCAGTAAAGAGTGTCAGCGCCGGCGGCCGCAACAAACAGGAGGACGAGGAGGGCAGCGCTTGCGGGTGATGTATTTACCCCGATGGGGTCAGCACAGCACTGGGCTGATAGTTAATTTGGGAGGAAATACAGTTATATACCGAGGAACCGCCAAAAAGTTACAAAAATACCGTGATACACACATTTGGTCATACCGCCCAGCCCTAATCCCCATACCGCTATGATATACTGATCACATCGCCACAACATCATACATGTCTCACCAGCTGGTGTGAAACTACAACTCCCAGCATGTCCTCACTGCCATTGCAACTATCAGGATATCCCGAGAGCTATACTTTCACCTAAGCTAGAACAGGCTGCAGACCTAGCCCTCTAGCTGTTGCAAAACTACAACTCCCAGCATGCCCGGACAGCCAACGGCTGTCCGGGCATGCTGGGAGTTGTAGTTTTGCAACAGCTAGAGGGCCTCAGTTTGGAGAGCACTGACCTAGGTGATAAGACTGGTTACTGTAGGCTGTGATACAGGGGATATTTATCAAAACCTATGCAGAGGTAAAGTTGCTGAGTTGCACATAGCAACCAATCAGATCACTACTTTCATTTCTAAAGAGGCCTGGGGAAAAATGAAAGAAGCGATCTGATTGGTTGCTATGGGCAACTGCTTCACTATTCCTCTAGACAAGTTTTGATAAATGTCCCCCATAATCTATAGGCTCACTGTATAGGTCATACATTATACCTGGCACATGAGCTCTGCCTTCTCCGCCCATTACCTGGCAGCACTACAGCTTATTCCACAAGGAGGCGACCTCCCCTACACCTTCCCGCCCGGCTCCCCTCCACCTCACACAGCCGCCATTACCTGATCAGAAGAGCGGCGCATCTGCACGTACACAAGGTTTCTGAGACTCCCCTGGAACAACCGCATATGAGTCGCCATCTTTCTGACAATCCTGACCTTGTCGTCTACGCAGAGAGGATTGTGGGAGGTAACTAGAAATGTCAATGTCAGGCTTCCGCTTATGACTAAGCTTCGACGCATGCGCAGGACATCTAATTCTATTTCGAGTCCACGCGCTGCTATGAACTGAAGCGAAGTCCCGCGTGTTGCGGCGTTGAAGCGAAGTCTGTGTGAATGAAAAGATTTTTTTTTTAAAGTAATTTTTTTGTTGGTTTTCAATAAAATAAAAAAATACACACTTTTTATGACTTGCATTATGAGTATTTTGTGGCTTAACCCATTTATGACCCAGTGTTTTATTTTTTTTTGGCTCACGTTTTTTTGCTCCTCCTCATTTTTCCACTGACAAAGTTGTATTAGGGCTTCTTTTTTGTTGCACTTTACATTGGCGCACTTTATTTTTTTTTTTATCAAATAATGTATTATGGAGCCATAACAAAAAATATGTGAAATGCAAAAAATTGAAGAAAAAAAATATGGAATTGCGCAATTTTGTGGGGCAATAATTTTTTTCAGGGTTCACAATATAGTATATCTGATATGTTAACTTTATTCTATGGGTCAGTATGATTCCAATGATACCAAAGTTGGATAATTTTTGTTTCGCTTTAAAGGAGATATCCAGTGCTGAAAAACTTATCTTCTATCCCAAGGATAGGGGATAAGTTGCAGATCGCAGGGGTCCAACCGCTGCGCCCCCCCCCCCCCCCCCCCCCGTGATCTCCTGTACGGGGCCGGCAGCCCCTGGGAAGGGGGCATGTTGACCACCGCATGAAGCGATGGCTGACACGCCCCCTCAATACAACTCTATGGCAGAGCCGAGGCGCAATCTCCGGCTCTGCCAAAGCTATGTATTAAGGGGGGCGTGTCAGCTGCATCTTCGTGCGGTGGGCGACACCCGCTATCTGGCCAGTGAGCTGGGGCCCCGTACAGGAGATCGCTGGGGGCCCCAGCGGTTAGACCCCCGGCGATCTGAAACTTATCCCCTATCCTTAGGATAGGGCAGGGGTCGGCAACCCCCAGCACGCGTGCCACTCATGGCACGTGAGGTGCTCCCCAGGTGAGCGAGCGCCACTTTAAGCTGTGTGCACACACGCACGCACAGTTAAAGGGGTATTCCGGGAATTTTTTTTATTTGACTATGCTACAGGGGCTGTAAAGTTAGAGTAGTTCATAATATAGTGTCTGTACCTGTGTGTGATGGTTTTCTCACAATTCTTATGTGATTTTCACTCCAATATTTATTTTTAACAGCATACAAAATGACTGCTGTCTCGGAATTTTTCTTAGCTTGCAATGCAGTCGAGACCTGACTCACTAGTCAGCTGATGACAGGGAACCCAGGGCTGGGCGGTATGAGCAAAAACGTGTATCACGGTATTTTTTTAAGTGATGGCAGTTTCACGGTATTTAATGGTATACTCCCTGCCCCCCCCCCCCCTTGTGAACTGGGCGCCGCTTCTCTCCCAACACCCCCCCCCCACATTAAATTATCAGCTGCACTGTCCCCACATCTGTCCCCACATCATGTCACCCGTGTGTGCTCCTCTGCTCATCCTCCTATGAGTTGCGGGCCGCAGCGCTAGAAATCTGTACTACAAATAACGTTTCCCAGGCTGCAAAAATAAACAAAATAAACTTTAACTAACCTGCCTACGTTCCCCCATTGCTCTGCTACCATCTTCACTGTCCTGCGCTGTGGTCCTCTTGCAGTTTCCTTGGGACGGGAAAGTCACAGAGCCGCCAGCCTATCATCGGCCGGGGCGGGACATCGCTGCGGCCGGTGATAGGCTGAGCGCGCTGACATGTATGCTCATTACATGACAGTGGGCTCAGCCTATCAGCGGCCGAGGCGGGACATCGCTGCAGCCGGTGATAGGCTGACGGCTCTGTGACGTTCCCATCCCCAGGACCGCAGCGGAGGGACCATGTCGGAAGGTAAGTTAAAGTTTATAAACTGAAAAAGAGAGTGGGTGGGCACTGATAGAGATCGACCAGGTGTATAGCACAATTAGTGTATGTCACGATGCCGGCTGGCAGGAGGTGGATCCTCTGTGCCAGAGAGGGATTGGCGTGGACCGTGCTAGTGGATCGGTTCTAAGTCACTACTGGTATTCACCAGAGCCCGCCGCAAAGCGGGATGGTCTTGCTGCGGCGGTAGTGACCAGGTCGTATCCACTAGCAACGGCTCAACCTCTCTGACTGCTGAAGATAGGCGCGGTACAAGGGAGTAGACAGAAGCAAGGTCGGACGTAGCAGAAGGTCGGGGCAGGCAGCAAGGATCGTAGTCAGGGGCAACGGCAGGAGGTCTGGAACACAGGCTAGGAACAAACAAGGGAACGCTTTCACTAGGCACAAGGGCAACAAGATCCGGCGAGGGAGTGCAGGGGAAGTGAGGTATATACATGGAGTGCACAGGTGAACACACTAATTAGAACCACTGCGCCAATCAGCGGCGCAGTGGCCCTTTAAATCGCAGAGACCCGGCGCGCGCGCGCCCTAGGGAGCGGGGCCGCGCGCGCCGGGACAGGACCGACGGAGAGCGAGTCAGGTACGGGAGCCGGGGTGCGCATCGCGAGCGGGCGCCACCCGCATCGCGAATCGCATCCCGGCTGGAGGCGGTACCGCAGCGCACCTGGTCAGTGGATCTGACCGGGGCGCTGTAGTAGCGAGGATGAGGCGAGCGCTCCGGGGAGGAACGGGGACCCGGAGCGCTCAGCGTAACAGTACCCCCCCCCTTGGGTCTCCCCCTCTTCTTGGGGCCAAAGAACCTGAGGACCAAAAACTCAATTTTTTCGTGAAGAGGTCCGATGCACATTAGGAGGGGTTCCGTGCGGTAACGCACGGCACAGTCCAATCTTTCATTGTTAACACAATTGATGTAGAGGGGTCTGGCGAGACTGGTCACAGGGACGTTGAACCTGTTGATAAGAGAGGCCAAAAAAAAATTTCCTGCAGATCCGGAATCCAAGAAGGCCATAGTAGAGAAGGAGAAGGTAGAGGCAGATATCTGCACAGGCACAGTAAGGCGTGGAGAAGCAGAGTTGACATCAAGAACTGTGTCACCTTTGTGCGGAGTCAGCGTACGTCTTTCCAGGCGGGGAGGACGGATAGGACAATCCTTCAGGAAGTGTTCGGTACCGGCATAGTACAGGCAAAGATTCTCCATGCGGCGTTGTGTCCTCTCTTGAGGTGTCAAGCGAGACCGGTCAACCTGCATAGCCTCCACGGCGGGAGGCACAGGAACGGATTGCAGAGGACCAGAGGAGAGAGGAGCCGGGGGGAAAAAACGCCTCGTGCGAACAAAGTCCATATCCAGGCGGAGCTCCAGACGCCATCCGGAAGAACGCATGTCAATGCGAGTGGCTAGATGAATGAGTTCATGTAGGTTAGCAGGAGTTTCTCGTGCGGCCAGAACATCTTTAATGTTGCTGGATAGGCCTTTTTTAAAGGTCGCGCAGAGGGCCTCACTATTCCAGGACAACTCGGAAGCAAGAGCACGGAACTGAATGGCGTACTCGCCAACGGAAGAAACACCCTGGGCCAGGTTCAGCAGGGCAGTCTCGGCAGAAGAAGCTCGGGCAGGCTCCTCGAAGACACCACGGACCTCAGCGAAGAAGGACTGGACTGTGGCTGTGGCAGGATCATTGCGGTCCCAGAGCGGTGTGGCCCAAGACAAGGCCTTTCCAGAAAGGAGACCACGGCAGAGTCTAGAGTCCCCATCAAATTTGTCCGGCAGGGACAAGCAGGGGTTAGGAGCGGCCGGACGCTGCGGAGGAGTTGCAGGAGCCGGCGGAGGAGATGGTTGTTGCAGTTGCAGCTGCTGTGTCAGTGACAGCAGCTGCTGTAACTGTGACTTCAGTGGCTGTGTCACGGTGGTCAAGTATGCCAGCTGGTGATTTCGTTGGGTGATCATCGTGGAAATGTCGGCAAGACTTGACAGCGGCACCTCAGCGGAATCCATGGCCGGATCTACTGTCACGATGCCGGCTGGCAGGAGGTGGATCCTCTGTGCCAGAGAGGGATTGGCGTGGACCGTGCTAGTGGATCGGTTCTAAGTCACTACTGGTATTCACCAGAGCCCGCCGCAAAGCGGGATGGTCTTGCTGCGGCGGTAGTGACCAGGTCGTATCCACTAGCAACGGCTCAACCTCTCTGACTGCTGAAGATAGGCGCGGTACAAGGGAGTAGACAGAAGCAAGGTCGGACGTAGCAGAAGGTCGGGGCAGGCAGCAAGGATCGTAGTCAGGGGCAACGGCAGGAGGTCTGGAACACAGGCTAGGAACAAACAAGGGAACGCTTTCACTAGGCACAAGGGCAACAAGATCCGGCGAGGGAGTGCAGGGGAAGTGAGGTATATACATGGAGTGCACAGGTGAACACACTAATTAGAACCACTGCGCCAATCAGCAGCGCAGTGGCCCTTTAAATCGCAGAGACCCGGCGCGCGCGCGCCCTAGGGAGCGGGGCCGCGCGCGCCGGGACAGGACCGACGGAGAGCGAGTCAGGTACGGGAGCCGGGGTGCGCATCGCGAGCGGGCGCCACCCGCATCGCGAATCGCATCCCGGCTGGAGGCGGTACCGCAGCGCACCCGGTCAGTGGATCTGACCGGGGCGCTGTAGTAGCGAGGATGAGGCGAGCGCTCCGGGGAGGAACGGGGACCCGGAGCGCTCGGCGTAACAGTGTATTCGGGTGTACGGCTGGATCAGCGGTGCTGGACACAGTAGAGGCAGTCTTAGTATATATTCACAAGAAGATAGAAAATATGTCCGCACTCACCATGCCGTTGTAATGGGTAAGCTTTATTGAAATCTTCAGAATTTCATGTAGAAAGCCAGTATCAAAAACACCCGAGTGCAGGGAGGGGGGAGCAGCTCCGTCCACGGAGGCTAGGAGCAGCTGTCAGGAACAACAGCACCGTTTCACGTTATCCACGCATCTTCCAGTTCCGGTTACTGGCTTTCTACATGAAATTCTGAAGATTTCAATAAAGCTTACCCATTACAACGGCATGGTGAGTGCGGACATATTTTCTATCTTCTTGTGAATATATAGTTAGTTAAAGTTTGTTTTGTTTATTTTTGCAGCGTTATTTGTAGTACAGATTTCTAGCACCAGCGGCCCGCAAATCGTATGAGGATGAGCAGAGGAGCGCACGCGGGTGACATCATGAGGGAACAGATGTAAGGACAGCGTAGCTGATAATTCATATGGGGGGGAGCAGAATAGCGCTCGCGGGTCAAATATGATTAGTTCCCCGATGTGGGGACAGCGCGCTGCGGTGGATAATTCACTCATTCGAGGGGGGGAGGGGCCCAACCGATATTGCAGTATGGGCAAAATTCATATTGTGAGGGGGAAAAAATCGGTATTCGGTATGAACCGGTATACCGCCTAGCCCTAAGGGAACCTGTCTGCTTCAATGGGTAGAGGGATCAATCTGCAACTAATGCAACAGCTGTAGGCATCCTGATTGAAGACCACAGGTCTGCAGCTCGTTTAGTTTCAATGGGTGGGGTAGCTGATGTGTGGGAAGGAGGAAAATGATATCATGGGATTTGTAGGCAAACAAGAAAACAGGAAATACAAGTTCACAGAAAGCTAGCCACAGTGTTATGGTAATCTCACAGAATAGCCATTTAGCCCAAGACAAGCGCAGATCCTTCCTAAGCATGTCCATTACTGCCTGCCAGGTATGTACTAAAATCACCTTATGCTGGATAACCCCTTTAAAGCTTCCTCTCAATGTGAGCTGCAGGACCTGCTGCTTAACTGAGAGGAGACCTGTGACCTCTGCACGCCCACAGCGTAGACGCCGATGGCGTCACTTATCGGCGCCTGCAGTGTACTGGGAGAAGAACGCAGCTAGCTTGTGCCTCCCAGGAGAGGCCTGTCTGGGATATAGGTGAGTAAAAGTTTTTTTTCTTCTTTAACCCCTTAAGGACCAGGCCCATTTTGGCCTTAAGGACCAGACTAATTTTATTTTTGCATTTTCGTTTTTTCTTCCTCGCCTTCTAAAAATCACATCTCTCTTATATTTCCATCCACAGACCCATATGAGGGCTTGTTTTTTGCGTCACCAATTGTACTTTGTAATTGCATCACTTATTTTACCATAAAATGTACGGCGCAACCAAACAAATATTATTTCTGTGGGAAAATTCAAAAGAAAACCGCAATTTAGCAAATTTTGGAAGGTTTTGTTTTCACGCTGTATACTTTCCGGTAAAAATGACATGTTTTCTTTATTCTGTGGGTCAATATGATTAAAATGATCCCCATGTTATATGCTTTTCTATAATTGTACCGCTTAAAAAAAATCTCAAACCATTTTAACAAAATTTGTATGTTTGAAATTGCCCTATTTTGACCACCTATAACTTTCTCATTTTTCCGTATATGGGGCGATATGAGGGCTCATTTTTTGCGCCATGATCTATAGTTTTTAACAGTACCACTTTTGCTTAGGTTTTACTTTTTATAAATTTTTTATGAATTTTTTTGGAATAAAATGTTACAAAAAAGCAGCAATTTTGGATTTTTTTTATTTATTTTTTGACGTTTACGCAGTTCACCGTATGGGATAATTAACAATATATTTTAATAGTTCAGACTTTTACACACGCAGCGATACCAAATATGTGTATTAATTATTTATTTTACTCTATTTTGGGGGTAAAATGGGCAAAACGGACGTTTTACTTTTTTATTGGGGGAGGGGATTTTTCAAATTTTTTTACTTTTTTATTTTACATTTTCTTACTTTTTTTTAACACTTTTTATGTCCCCATAGGGGACTATTCATTTCAATCAGTTGATTGCTAATACTGTTCAGTGCTATGTATAGGACACAGCACTGCTCAGTATTATCGATGATCTTTTGCTCTGGTCTGCTCGATCTCAGACCAGAGCAGAAGACCCCAGGAGACGGCCGGAGCCTGGTGAGGGGACCTCCGGCCACCATGCTGGATGATTGGATCCCCGCAGCAGCGGCGATTCGATCATCCATTCAAAGTACCGCACTGCTGCAGATGCCGTGATCTGTATTATTCACGGCATCTGAGGGGTTAATGGCGGACATCCGCGCGATCGCGGATGTCCGCCATTACCGGCGGGTCCCTGGCTGCTCATAGCAGCCGAAACCTGCTGGGCATAATGTGAGCACCGCTCCGGTGCTCGCGATAATGGTTGCGCGTAAATGTGCGTCATGGTGCGCTTAAGTACCACGTCTCCATGACGTACATTTACGTCCATTGTCGTTAAGGGGTTAAATCATCCTGGAATCTGCAGAGCAGAGGAGGGAAGGTGACAGGGGTGGGGGGAGGCGGGGATGCAAGTGATGATGGGGGAGTGCAAGTGATGATGGGGGGGTGCAAGTGATGATGATGGAGGGTGGAAGTGATGATGATGGGGGGGTGCATGTGATGATGCAGGGGTGCAAGTGATGATGTGGGGGTTGCAAGTGATGATGGGAGGGGGTTGCAAGTGATGATGGGAGGGGGTTGCAAGTGATGATGGGGGGGTGCAAGTGATGATGGGGGGTTGCAAGTAATGATGGGGGGGTGCAAATGATGATAGGGGGTGCAAGTGATGATGGGGGTTGCAAGTGATGATGGGGGTTCAAGTGATGATGGGGGGGTGCAAGTGATGATGGGGGTGCAAGTGATGATGGGAGGTGCAAAACCACCCACCACAATACAGCCCCCCCCCCCCCTTTACATAATACAGACCCCCCCCCACCCTTACATAATACTGATGATGATGTGATGATGAGGGGGGTGCAAGTGATGATGGGAGGGAAGGGGAGTGCAAGTGATGATGAGGGGTGCAAGTAATGATGGGGGGGTGCAAGTGATAATGGGGGAAAGGGGGTGCAAGTGATGATGGGGGAAGGGAGGGTGCAAGTAATGATGAGGGGTGCAAGTGATGAGGGGGGGGGTGCAAGTGATAATGGGGTGGGTGGTGATTCTGGGGTCTGGATTATGGTGGGTGGTGATTCTGGATTATGGTGGGTGGTGATTCCGGGGTCTGGATTATGGTGGGTGGTGATTCTGGGGTCTGTATTATGGTGGGTGGTGATTCTGGGGTCTGTATTATGGTAGGTGGTGATTCTGGGATCTGTATTATGGTAGGTGGTGATTCTGGGGTCTGTATTATGGTGGGTGGTGATTCTGGGGTCTGGATTATGGTGGGTGGTGATTCTGGGGTCTGTATTATGGTGGGTGGTGATTCTGGGGTCTGTATTATGGTGGGTGGTGATTCTGGGGTCAGTATTAGGGTGCGTTCACACTACGGAATTCCCGCAGAATTCCACGAGCGGAACTCCGCGATCGGAATTCCGCGGTGTGAACTTAACATTAGTGTGAATGGGTCTCCGCGAGACCCATTCACACTGCGGAATTTCAGGGGCGGACAGTTCTGCAGCTGATATTGTTCCGCGCAAAGAAAGAACATGTTCATTCATTGCGCGGGTTCCGCGAGCACTGCATAGCCGTCAATGGTGACGGCTCAGTGCCCCGCGTCCCTAGCGCCGAAGCAACTTCGGCGGCGGCCGCCAGGCGGAATTTAGCGAGCTGAGATTCTGCAGTTGGAACGCACCCTTATGGTGGGGACTGATTCTGGGGTCAGTATTATGGTGGGTGGTGATTCTGGGGTCGGTATTATGGTGGGGACTGATTCTGGGGTATGTATTATGGCAGGCGGGGATTCTGGGGTATGTATTGTGATGTGGACTGCCACAACAAGCCACACCCACAGTAAGCCACAACCACAGCAAGCCACACCCACGTTGCCGTCTCACCAAGCGACTTCGAAAAAAAACTTTTGCGTATATATGACTTTTGATCACTTTTTATAAAAAAAAAAAAAAATCTGGAATTTTTTTGCAATTACGCCTTTCACCATGCAGAATAAGGAATGCCATTTTGTAATAGTTCAGACATGCGCATGCCGACCCCGCTCTATTAAACTCACCAGAACCTCCAGTTTCTCTATACAGGGTGGGCCATTTATATGGATACACCTTAATAAAATGGGAATAGTTGGTGATATTAACTTCCTGTTTGTGGCACATTGTGAGGGGGGAAACTTTTCAAGATGGGTGGTGACCATGGCGGCCATTTTGAAGTTGGACATTTTGAATCCAACTTTTGTTTTTCAATAGGAAGAGGGTCATGTGACACATCAAACTTATTGGGAATTTCACAAGAAAAACAATGATGTGCTTGGTTTTAATGTAACTTTATTCTTTCATGAGTTATTTACAAGTTTCTGACCACTTATAAAATGTGTTCAATGCGAAATTGCTACATGATGATGTGTTTCCCTCTTTATGCACTGAAGCTGGCATGTTCCCTGAGTTTTTCCAGCAAGATGGTGCACCACCACATTATGGGTGTCAGGTCCGAGCATTCCTAGATGAACAGTTTCCTGGAAAGTGGATTGGTCGTCATGGTCCAGTTGAATGGCCCCCAAGGTCTCCTGATCTGACCCCCTTAGACTTTTATCTTTGGGGTCATCTGAAGGCAATTGTCTATGCTGTGAAGATACGAGATGTGCAGCACCTGAAACTACAGATACTGGAAGCCTGTGCTAGCATTTCTCCTGCGGTGTTGCTATCAGTCTGTTAAGAGTGGGAGAAGAGGGTTGCATTGACAATCCAACACAACGGGCAGCACATTGAACACATTTTATAGGTGGTCAGACACTTGTAAATAACTCATGAAAGAATAACGTTACGTTAAAACCAAGCACATCATTGTTTTTCTTGTGAAATTCCCAATAAGTTTGATGTGTCACATGACCCTCTTCCTATTGAAAAAACAAAAGTTGGATTCAAAATGGCCAACTTCAAAATGGCCGCCATGGTCACCACCCATCTTGAAAAGTTTCCCCCCTCACATATACTAATGTGCCACAAACAGAAAGTTAATATCACCAACCATTCCCATTTTATTAAGGTGTATCCACATAAATGGCCCACCCTTTAGATGCCATGATCTGCATTGATCATGACATCTGTGGGGTTAATTGCAGACATCAGCAGGATCACTGATGTCTGCCATTAGCAGTGAGGCCCGCTTTGTGGCAAGCATGGCTCTCGTAAATATACCGTGTCGTCGGGAAAAAAACAAACAAAAAAAACACCATGTGGGGAATATTCTCGCCTACACACCGCAAGGGTTTCCTAGGAATGGCTTCACCAGAGTGCAACACTTCCTCAACCTGTCTAGTCGCCAGATTTAAGTAAGTGAACCCCTTGGAATTTGGAACCCCAGATTTTATGGATTGCTAATAAAATGTGGTCTGATTGTTAGACACACACACAGTTGTGTGTCTTCTATTGAGCACATGATATAAACATGCACAATGCTTAAAGAATATGAACTGTGTTAAATTACCTACAGTATATCCTTTTTATTTCTGACATGTCACAGTGATGTAACAGAAGGTTTCTGTCAGGATTCGGCAGACTGGAGGTGGATCCTTTGTGTCAGAGAGGGATTGGCGTGGACCGTACCGGTGGACCGGTTCTAAGTTGCTACTGGTATTCACCAGAGCCCGCTGCAAAGCGGGATGGTCTTGCTGCGGCGGTAGCAACCAGGTCGTATCCACCGGTAATGGCTCAACCTCTCTGACTGCTGAGACAGGCGCGGTACAAAAGGACAAGGCAAGAGCAAGGTCGGACGTAGCAGAAGGTCAGGGCAGGCAGCAAGGGTCGTAGTCAGGGGCAACAGCAGAAGGTCTGGAACACAGGCTTGGGACATACACAAAACGCTTTCTCTGGCACAAGGCAACAAGATCCGGCAATGCTGGGAAAGGGAAGTGAGGTTATATGAGTAGGGAGCAGGTGGAAGCTAACTAGACTGATTGGGCCAGGCACCAATCATTGGTGCACTGGCCCTTTAAATCTTAGAGAGCTGGCGCGCGCGCGCCCTAGAGAGCGGAGCCGCGCGCGCCAGAACTTGACAGCCGGGGACCGGGACAGGTAAGTGGCTTGGGATGCGATTCGCGAGCGGGCGCGTCCCGCTATGCGAATCGCATCCCCGTCGTCAGTGTCAGTGCAGCGCTCCCGGTCAGCGGGTCTGACCGGGGCGCTGCAGAGAGGAGAACGCCGCGAGCGCTCCGGGGAGGAGCAGGGACCCGGAGCGCTCGGCGTAACAGTTTCATTTTTACGGACTCTAGTTGTTGAGAACCTCACTTATTGTTATAATAAAGGTTTATAAGCAGTTGGTCATTCATTTCTATGTATGCCTATGAGACTTTCTATGAATCTGTACGCTGTACACTCAGCTTTTCAAGTAGAGCAGTGCAGAAACAAACAGGGACAGTACTGAAGATAGGCCATTAATATTAGCTTAGTGGGAGCAACACCCAGCAAACTTGCAAACACTATACAGTTTATGGAAGAAGTGCAAGGTGGGCAGTAGGCGGGACAGCTCTGCAATACCATGTACCTTAGCTACAAAAAGTACAAGCATGAACTGGCCTAAGGTCAATGTAAAGAAGGGAAGATGCTACAGCTGTGACCCCTTCAAACTACTGATCCAACAGTCCTGGGAGTTGGTTCACAGGAGTCCAGGAAGTCCTAAGAGTTTGTTCCCCATAATCTGTATTGATGACCTATCTGGTGATAGACCACCAATAAATGATGAAAGGATGAATAAACTAGGTTCATATTGCATCAGTGCTCTCATAAGTCGTATCCCGACGAAAGTAGGATGCCAGTGTATACTGTTAACAGTAGCAGTGGGCCCCATTGATTCCAATGGCCGAGCAAAGTCACCTAGTGACTCTGTTTGGAACATATGCGTTATTTTAAGCCCTTATGGACGCAGGGCGTACATGTACGCCCTTGCATCCTTGTACTTAAGGACACAGGGTGTACCTGTACGCCCTGGTCCCGTTACCGGGGTTTAAATTGTGCTCACAAGCTGAGCATGCTTCAAACCCAGTGGGTCCTGACTGCTATCAGCAGCCAGGACCCATGGTTAATGCCGGGTACCGCCGATCGGGCCGATGGCTGGCCTTAACCCTTTAGATGCCTTTAAAGTTATAGTGGTCAGAAGAAGACAATTTTAAACATACTAATTTAGGTGCATGTAGTTATATTTGTTTTTTAAGTAGTAAAATTAAACCTACATAAATTGGGTATCCTTGTAACCGTATGGACCTACAGAATAAAGATGAGGTGTAATTTTTACCAAAAAAAAAAAAAGGGCACTGCATAGAAACAGAAGCATCCAAAAGTTACAAAATGGCTTTTTTTTTATTTCATCCCACAAAAATTTTTTTAAAATTTTTTGCCACAGATTATGTTATAAAATAAGTGATGTCATTACAAAGTACAACGCAACAAGGGGAGGAGGAAAAATCTAAAGTGCAAAAACGAAAATTGGCTGGCTCCTTAAGGCCAAAATGGGCTGAGTCCTTAAGGGGTTAAGCGGACTCAAAAGTGTGCGCTGCTGTGCTTTTTAGTCTGCTTAAAATAACACGTATGTCCCAAACAGAGTCACTAGGTAACTCTGTTGAGCCATTGAAATCAATGGGGTCCGCTTCTCCCATTAAAAGTATACATCGGCACAGGATGACTAACGGGAGCACTAATGCAGTATGAATCTAGCCTCACCCATTTAGGTCTATAGGATTCATTTGTAAGCCAAAAACTAGGTGTGGGTCAAAAATACAGAAGAGGTGAAAATCTTTTCATTATAATTCTTGTCTCTGTGGGTTCCATTGTTCAACCAGTGATGCAGATGGGGGTTAAAGGGGTTATCCAGGCTTTTAAAAGCGATCAAGGCTCCACTTCTACATAGTTTTGTATTACAAAATACTTAACTGACTACTGTCGTGTGAAAGTGGCCTTAAAATGAAGTTTGTAAAAATAAAAATTGTAGAGAAGAGATAAAATGAGACAAGAAGACAGATGTGCATTGTGTTAGAGTGGGTGGTAGCTACTGAATACTTTAAAGAGTGGGCTGGGAGTTTCTCATGTACTAGGAAATAGAATATCTTTGATCTTGGTCATTTATGGTTGAAAATAGTGGAAAAGGGAAAAGAGTCTTTTGAATGAGTAAAATCACAACTAGGGTAGAGCATTTTCTTTCTTGAATGTTTTTATTGTTGTAATTCTTCAAATGTTAGCGTTCTCTTTTTAACTCTTCTTTCTTGTGGCCATATTTGCTGTCCATGTTTCCTCCAAATCTTCTTTAGTAAAACTGAAGTAGATATCAATCAAGATGAGAATGAGAGCCTTCTACCTCTCTTTTTTATGCTTCTTTTTAAGGCCGGGTTCACACGATTGGAAAATGTGTGGAATGTCCCCACGGAAATCAAGTGCCGACATTCCACCACTTGACTAACCGGCCGGTGCTAGGATCATTTGGCATAGATGGCAGTGCATTTCCTTGTGAACTCCGCAGAAAAAAATTGACAAGTCTATTCTTTCTTCAGACGTCAAAATCTGATGTTTCTGGCGCAGAAATTCTGCAGTGTGAATAGTGCAGCAGAATGTCCATGCGGAATATTCATGTGGATTTCTGCACGGACATTCTGTCATTTGAACATAGCCTACTACTCTTTTCCTTTTTTCTTCAGACAAAATGAGGCAAACTGTTTATGAAATTCGCATTCCCAGTGCACTCTTCTTATGCAGTTTAGAAAATAGTAGCTTAATTCTAGTTGTTTTGGACAAGCAAAACACTTTTTATACATCAGCACCAATAGTTCCAGGGCACAGAGTGACAACGGATATAGTATGTATATGAATGTGTACCAATCAACCTGTACAAAAAGTATTCACCTCATAGAAAACACCTGCAGATGCCCCGCTCGTGTTGGCGCACGTGAATACAGACACTTCCGGGTTCTGCCTGAGCTGGGCATCTGCAGGTGTTTTCTATGAGGTGGACACTTTTTGTGCACGTTGATTGGTACACATTTAAATAAATACTACATCCGTTCTGGAGGAACTACATCCGTTCTGCCCTGAAACCCGTTGTTTATTGCCTCTGAAGTATGTGTTGGTACAGTTTTTTCTTTTTGTATCTAGTTTTAAAGTAGTAGCATGGTTACATGCACTAGTTATATGCTGATTTAACATGTTAGTATTTTTTGAGGTGTTATATCAGGGCCCAGTGTGCCACCTTGTGCTCTTTTCTTTCCCCCACTTTTGTGGAATACCCCCATGTATTTTATCAAATATAAACAATAAAATCATTTTTGTACTTTCATGAAATGACTACATTTTTCCTTTAATAGTACTTTGTGTTCATATAGCAATACGATATATTGGGGCCATAGTGATGGTATTTTGTATAATATCTTCTATAGCAGTGGTTCCTAACCTTGCTGGAAAAACTAAATATGATTTTTTCAAATTCAAAACATAGGAGGTATATATTTATACATAGGTGCACAAAATGAGCAAAACCATTAATACACATTAGGCACAGGCAGTGTTCCCCCACACATTAGGCGCAGGCAGTGTTCCCCCACATTAGGCAGGCAGTGTTCCCTCACATTAGGCAGGCAGTGTTCCCCCACAGACATACAGCCTCCAGCCATATATAGTGTATGGCTGGAGGCTGTATGCCTGTGTACTGCCCACTTCAGTGCTCCGACCACCGCTCCTGCTATAGCAGTAGGTCTCGGGACCGGTGGTCGGAGCACCGAAGATGACGTGCTGCTGGTCACTTACCAAGCTGGCCAGCGCGCATCTTCCTCCTTCTCGATCTTCCGGTCCTCGGCGCCTTCGTTTCTATGGGTACACGCACGGGACGTCAGTGACGTCCCGGCGTGGGTTAAGTTTAAAAACGCAGTGGCCGCCGGAAGTTAATAGTGATGGGGGGAATTGCCCTGTCGCTACAGGACAAGCACACACTGGCTCTGCTCGGGGCCCCGGGCCAGCTCGGGGCCCCAAGCAATTGCTTGGTTTGTCTGTCCTGTTGCGACGGGCCTGGAGTCGGGGGTGTGTCTTGACCTCCGCTGAACCCGTGAGACTGACTCACCAAACCCCTGGGATTCGATCGAACCCAGGTTAAGAACCACTGTTCTATAGGGTATTTGAGTGAACCCAAAAATGTATAGACAATTCCTATGGAGACAATCTTTGGCCCTCATATGTGTTTGATGTTTACACGATAGCACCAATATATACACTGAACATTTAATCTGGATGAAATGCATAACATTGATGATCTTATTACAATGGCAGCAAATGCTAGCCAATCTGGTCCAAGGTACTGTAGCCAAAATTGTTGGAAAAGTTAGGCTTTGTGCACACTGCATTCAAGCATTACATATGATTTATAAGTTTGGAAGATGTCGCAAATAACACTGTTTGGGCCCATTCACACAGCGCAATTTCTGGCCGGAAAAATTCTGGGCTGACATTCTGTGGGCAGCAGACGCCGGGAGAATAATTCAGAGCTAGGACCTCTCAGAAATGTGCCATCTCCATAGACAGCAATGCATTTCCAAGCAGATTGCTCTGAAAGAATGCATTTTATTTTCTACAGCAGATGTTTCCCCAACAGAAATTTTGCACACAGTGCAGCAGAATCCCACTGGAAAGAATAGAAAGCAGCTGCAACTGTATTTCGGAGTACAATAACACACATATTGGCCCTCATTTACTATTGCAAACCCGACATGTTTTGTCGGGTTGTGCGCCAGATTCTGTCGCATTGCTCCAGAAATTCTGTCTGCGCCAGAATGTGCCCCAGAATTTGTGCCAGAATTGAAAAAACCCGACTAACTCTCCATTTTGCTAAGAAAACCTGAAAGAGGGGCGTGGCCGCTGGGAAAAGGGGCATGGTCTCCGAAAAGGGGCGTGTTCCCGACATTTTCACAAAAACCCAACATATTTACTAAGGTTTTCACATAAAATGTGGTGGATTTGAGCTGAGGAAAACCAGACAGATCAGAGCAGGTGTAAAAAAAGCAAAGTGTAGGGAAAGTGGAAAATGTAGGGAAAGCTTAGTAAATACCGTGGAAAATAAATTGTAGGAAATTAAAACCCACAAAGAAACCTACACAACACTCTTAGTAAATGAGGGCCATTGTGTAAACCATTGTGTAAACCATTTTCCCATAGACTTACATAGAGCACGTTAATGTTATAAATAAGGATGCAATTTTTCTACAATTTTGCAGACACATTTTTTAGGAATAAAATATACCTGAAAAAACACTGTGTAACCATAGCATAAAAAACAAGACAGAAATCTACAGAGAACAATAAAGTTGCAGCATAGAATCGTAAAAAACGATTTATTTAATTTACCAAAATTCCATACAAACACAGTCTGCCAAAAGGCAATAAAAAGTCAGCAACTGATAAAGATGAACGTGCTCGGATGTTCAGCATTCATACAAGTTGAAAGGGGAACTCCGGTGGAAACAAGTGGAAAACACATTTTTTCAAATCAACTGGTGCCAGAAAGTTAAACAGATTTGTAAATTACTTCTATAAAAAATGTTAATCCTTCCAGTACTTATCAGCTTCTGTATACTACAGAGAAAATTGTGCAGTTCTTTCCAGTCTGACCACAGCGCTCTCTGCTGACACCTGTCCCTGTCAGGAACTGTCTAGATTAGAAGCATATCCCCATAGAAAACCTCTCCTGCTCTGGACAGTTCCTGACACGGACAGAGGTGTCAGCAGAGAGCATGTTGTCAGACTGGAAAGAACTTCACAAATTTCTCTGTACTATATCTATAGTATACAGCAGCTGATAAGTACTGGAAGGATTAAGATTTTTAAATAGAAATTTACAAATCTGTTTAACTTTCTGAAGCCAGTTGATTTGAAAAAAAAATTCCACCGGAGTTCCCCTTATAGCCATATGGTACATATCAAGTCCCTGTAAACAAGATAAAAGTGAAGGTGCATACAGAAACATGTGACACAGGAATACATAAAAAAGCAATGAACAAATGCCCTCACAATATAACGCCACACCAGTAGACCAAAGAACCTCTAACGCTCTACATATTGTGGAGGCCCACTGTTCGGGAAAGCACAGGAAAGCACAGACTGCTTTTCTACATTGTAGAAAGAAAGGTATACTTACATATAGTGGTCTGACAAAAATACACTTTCTCTCTCCCTCTCTCTCTACACACACAGGTGTGCCCATGCACACAAACATGTATATATGTATGTATATATATATATATATATATATATATATATGTATGCAAATCTGTGCGCTCAGACACTGTGTGCACAAAACCAAATTTTCCATGATCTTGTGCAAGACCACACTGGAAGACCGTATGTTTCCTAAAAATCCGCTGAGCAGTTGTATGTGAATCTAACGGGTTGTACAGTAGGATATGCTTGAGAAATCTGCAGTCTGATAAGCACCTGTCATGTTTCTTATTATAGGAGAGCAGGACCAATGTACTGTAGCATTACACGTCAAGTGAATGAAATAATAAGGCAGTATCTAAATGATTTATTTTGGTCACAGTTTTGATGTATTTTTACAATGTTTTTCTTGTAACTGTACCAGAAAAGCCGTGTTTAAAATAAAGCCTTGGTCACCAGTACAAAAAGACGTCCTAATATGTTTATAAATTCTTCTTATGTAGAATGTCTGCATTCTCTTTTTAACTGTACGTTCATCTGACCATATTTGCTGTCTGTGTTTTGTCCATATGTAAATTTTTTTTTTCTTTTAGCAAAAACTAGAGTACATATGAATGGATGTAAGAAGGAAAGCCTTTTACTTCCCTTTTTCCGCATGCGTCCTTCTTCCATTCATTTAAAAGAAAGCCAACTATTTATAAAACTCCCGTGGTTATTAAAAGGGGTACTCCAGTGGAAAACTTTTTTTTTTTTCAAATCACTGGTGCGGGAAAGATAAACAGATTTGTAAATTACTTCTATTAAAAAATCTTAATCCTTCCAGTACGTATTAGCTGATGAATACTACAGAGGAAATGGTTTTCCTTTTGGAACCCAGAGCTCTCTGCTGACATCATGACCACAGTGCTCTCTGCTGACATCTCTGTCCATTTTAGAAACTGTCCAGAGTAGGAGAAAATCCCCATAGCAAACATATGCTGCTCTGGACAGTTCCTAAAATGGACAGAGATGTCAGCAGAGAGCACTGTGGTCATGATGTCAGCAGAGAGTGTGTTCCAAAACGAAAAACATTTCCTCTGTAGTATACAGACCCTAAAAAGTACTGGAAAGATTACGATTTTTTTTAATAGAAGTAATTAGAAATCTGTTTAACTTTCTGGCACTAGTTGATTAAAAAAAAAAAAGTTTTCCACGGGAATACCCCTTTAAACCAGCCACTAAGAGCGCAGTCTTCTCATGCAGTTTAGAAAATATTAGCTGAAATCTGGTTTTATGAGCATGACATTGCTGCCCGCTGGTGAGTTGCAAATGAATCTGACAGCTTTTGTGAGGAATCCGCAGTGTGTTCAGCACCTGACATGTTTCCTGGTATAGGCGAGCAGGACCATTGTGCATTGCACATCAAGTTCTAAAATTACATCCTAGGCAGCAATCTGTATTGTGCTGTCACAGTGTTTTTAGAAAAATACCAAATTTAATATAGCGTGGCTGGCCTGTCACATTCGCTGGCATTTAAAAGCATTGCTGTATAAAGATATGCTTTGCCAAATTAAACATAAATCCTCCCATACAGTGAACATGTAACAAAAAGATACACTGTAAGTGATTGTAGTGCAGCTACAGTGTACATCCAGCGACTCACCAGGAGATAAGGAGTCGTTTTCTTTTTTTCTCAATCTGGCCCTGTCCATCATGAAGACTTCTTCCAGACTTTAAAGCTCCTTGCATTTTCAACACCTACCTCCCCTTCCATAGTTTCCCAAATGGTAATAAAGTCCCACTCTTAAAAAGTACTTCATATACAAATGAGGAAGTTCGATAAGGCACTCACCATGGACTTTGTAGAAAACTTCAAGCTTTTATTCTTTGTAGAAACTTAGAAAGTATTTCCCTTATTGTGCCAGCCAAACAGTAAATGTCCCAGTTGTGCCTCCATTCAGTAATATGGCCCCCCTTTGTACCTCATACCCCAACTCCCCCCCCCCCATTGTTTTGCCGCTATTGCTACACCATTGAGAGTTAGTGGCAATGCATCGCTGCTTTCCTCTGGCCAGCGACACACAATCTTTACAGAGCATCTCAGTGAATTGAGCAGCAAAGTAATTGAGCAGCAAAGCATGCATACCATTTTCCAATAATTAGAGAAAGTACAACACTTCACAGAGCGTTGACACAAAATACATCTAAGTAGTCCAGTTGCAATAAACAGGAAGCTTGCATGAAAGGTCTTCTTTCCTAGACCAATAAAGCACATTATTGAGGGCCCTGAGATCAGTAGCTATCCATTCCAATAAGGGCAGTATGATATAAGAACTAGTAACATTCAAGGCAAAAAGAGATGACATAATGCAGTCAGCACAGGACAAATCAAGCAGTCAACTCTATTCTCTGTGCTGGCAATGAGATCATCCATTTGCTTCACATCTGCAATCCTATCATGTTAAGCCAATGAGTAAGGAGAAGCTCGTCTCTTCCACCAGGAGGCAATCAAGCATTTAGGTGCAGTTAGAACATGGAGGAGAAACCTGGTGGATTGCTTGCTGAGGTAGCAAATTGAACAAATAGGTGACCGGGTTTAATAGAATCAAGGTACCTAAAAGCTTATGCAAAAGGGACTGAACCACCTTCTAATAAGATTGAAAATAAGCACAGTCCATATATGAGGGAGTGATTCCATACAATCCAGGTACTTCCGGCAACAAGAAAATACCTGTGAGAATAGCTGATATAAGACCTTTGGAGTATGGTACCACCAAAGTAAGATCTCATATTGTTTTCTTTACAAGATATAAGTGGAGGACTTCGTTGCCTGGAACCAAATAATTTGCCATATAGGTATCGGGAGAGATCTACCATGGTACCGCTCCCTTTGAAATAGAAAGGGGGCAGCCACAGTTTTTCAGTTTTGGTCCATTTTATTAAATGCCCACAATGACATCCACTAGGGGATCCATCATAAGTGAACATCAATATAGTATTTATATACATCCAGCATGGCAACTCCATCATAGGAGCCATCAGAACTAAACTTGATATCCTGTGTCTCCACCTTCCTAAATGTCAACCTATTATTATCTTAAAATAATAAACATTTGAAATGGTACACAAGTAATATGCAAATAGGCATTTTATATCAATGTTTAATGGGCAAAGAGGAAAGGGTAGAGCATAAAGAGGTTGTTGACCTTCTAGAAGTTTCTCCCATCTGCTCACAGGATCTTTGGAGCTTAACCAGAGTGACCCTTGAGTTCTTGGTCTCTTTACTTAGAAGGTTAGCTTTAGGAAGAGTCCTGGTTGTTCCAAACTTCTTACATTAAGAATTATGGAGGCCACTGTGTTCTTGGGAACTTTCAGTGCATTCTTTGTACCCTACTCCTTCTCTCCTTCACGCAATACTGTCTTTGAGCTCTACATGCATTGTCAGCTGTGAGACCTTATATAGACAGGACTGTGTCTTTCCCTATCATGTCTAATCACCTAAATTTACCACAGGTGACTCCAATCAAGATGTAGAAACATCTCGAAAATGATCAGGAGAAATGTGGGGCCCCAGGAGATGAATTTCATAGCAAATGGTCTGAATAATTATGTCCATGTTGGTTGGTCCGACCGCTGGGACACACTGCGATCTCCTGCCCAGCTTCTTGGCTTTCTTCATTCATTGAGCGGTGGTCAACACAATCCCTCCATACATTTCTATGTAAGAGGAGCTTGTGTATCTCCGGCTCTCTCATAGAGATGCATGTAGGGGGCATGTCGATCACTGATTTGTGGGGAGAGCCATAGTGCTGGCAGGAGATCGCAGGGGGTCCTAGAAGTTGGACCCCCGCCATCAGACACTTATTCCCTAATGTTTGAATAAAGGATAAACATTTGAGTGATGGAATTCCCCTTTAACTGCGGAAACGTATCTCCAACCAATGTGGCCATACCTTTAGTCTAAATCAAGATAACATAGACATGCTCTATAAGACACACTCTTATTGTTTAGTACATTCTTAGAGGCTAATTAAAAGTTTGAAAACAGCTGCACTCATTCTTAATTTCACACTTAGCTATAAGTATCAGTTCCAGCAGGTTTGCTACATTTTATTATATATTCA
Source organism: Hyla sarda (assembly GCF_029499605.1). NCBI lineage: Eukaryota > Metazoa > Chordata > Amphibia > Anura > Hylidae > Hyla > Hyla sarda. The sequence continues at coordinate 280,244,240 of NC_079190.1, forward strand.
TGTAAAGATTACGTAGTTTAATCTAACTCTCAGAAACAGCAGTTGTTCTGCTATACAAGAACAACAGTGTGAAATCAATTAAAAAAAAGGTTTTAATTTATTATCGAGACTGCAAAAGAGGCCTCTTAAGGCCAGGTGCTCACAGGGACATGAGGAAACACTATTCTATCAGGGGTGGGATAAGATCTGTTCTCTCAAACTGGTAGATAAAATTATAAGTACTGGAAGGATTAAAATTTTTTAATAGAAGTAATTTACAAGTCTGTTTAACTTTCTGGCACCAGTTGATTTAAAAAAAAAGTTTTCCACCGTAGTACCCCTTTAAGGGAGCACATGCCATCAAGAGGTAGATGACAGGTGCTCTTGATTGAGCGGGACGGGCCCTGTTCAGGAGAAATTGGGGGTCCCCAGCGGTCGGACCCCCCGCGATCAGCTACTTATACCCTATCCTATGGATAGGGGATAAGTTGATTCTGGCTGTAGTGCTCCTTTAAAATACTTTCTGGTTAAGTTGTATCATTTGCTTTAAAAAACTTTTGACATGTCCTAGAGACATTTCAAAAGACATGTCCATGTATTGAATATAATACAAAGAAAAGAGGTAGTATGCACTCACCGCTGGGTTACGGTCGTACATCCTTGGAGTCTGGGGACACTGGGAAGATCGGCGTCTTCTAGGAGCGCTCGGAGGCTACACCCGTAGTTTCGCGGGATCAACCCACTTCATCCGGCCTCTAGTTTGCGTCATCGCGTCTCCTTTATTTATACATGTATGTTCTGTGAAGGTAACCGTGGATACCAGTAAACAAAGCTACGGGTAGTGGGGGACCAAACTTATAATGTGCGCTAAAGGTAATACTTGAATAAATATAAAAAATTCTTAAATTCAATGCTATTGTTAGAGCTATATATGTATTAGAATATTGAATTCTTAATAATATTTTTAATGAATTATATAAAAAGGGTGATAGGTCGAGTCAGTCATTAAAACCTGCCGGTCCTGCCGCATGACAGCGCAGGATCCATTTAGCCTCTCGCTGTAACAATAGGATATCTCTGTTTCCTCCTCTTTTAGGTACTTTAACTACTTCAAGTCCGCTGAAACGCAGGACATTAACATCATTATTATGGTAAGTAGCTAGGTGCTCAGCCAGACGGGCACTCCAGTTCCTTTGCTAAGAGTATTTCTGTGTTCGCGTATTCTAATATATAGGGGTCTTTTAGTTTTCCCTATGCAATAGCGGAAACAGGGGTAAAAAATGTAGTAAACTACGTAAGAGGTTTTACATGTGATGAGTTGATTAACCCAATGTATGACTCCTATTACAACTGGTAGCGCAATCATTATATTTACATAAGCTACAATTCCCACATTTGTGGTTCCCTTTGGGGATAATTTCGTTGAACCAATTGTTTCTTTTCTTTTCTGTTTCTCTTTCAGATATTATTTTCAACTGGTCGGCTATAGTACAGTCCTTACGGTAAGTGATGATAGGTCGCTGTCTTGTAGCTATTTTAAGGTCATTATCGTTCTGCAAAATGTGCCAATGCTGTAGGATCGTGCTTTTAATTTTATCATTCATTTGTGAGTTATTGAAGGAAAAAACAAACTTACATTCTTGATGGTATTAACTTCTTTCTGTCCTTTTCTGTTTTTCCGACTGCCATACAAGATTTCGTTCCTTCTATAGGATATTTTCTCTCTATTAATCTCATTTTCAGCTCATGGGCTAGTTGAATATAGATCTCTGGCTGACTATTCATTTTTTTTTAGTCTAATAAATTGGGATATTGGTATCCATCTTTTCACATGGTCGGGATGTGAGCTATCAAAATGTAATATTGTGTTTTTAGCTATAGCTTTTCTATAGCCTTCTGTATAGATGCCAGCCGGGGATTTCTTAATTTTCATATCTAGAAAATCTAACTCTTTATTGTTGAACACACTGGTGAATCTCATATTTAGGTAATTTACGAACAAATGGAAAATAGTTTCAGATCCTTCCCAAAACAGTAGAATATCATCTACATATCTTTTATATCCCTTAATGTTGGGTACAAAGGGGTTATTCGCGGAAAAGATATATTGATGCTCATAGTATGCCATGAAAATATTCGCGAAGGTACATGATATCGGGGTCCCCATCGCCGTTCCAACTCTCTGCTTATACCATTGTTCGTGGTATAAGAACATATTATTAGTGAGGACGAACTCGATGGATTCACAGGCAAAGACTATCGGGCGTCCTGGGGGATCGGTCCGCGACTTATGTATCTTGGGCAAATGATACCACATCGGTTTCTTAGGGGGTTCAGGTAGGAGGCGTTCTGCCATACGTGTGGTGATTATTCCTTTTTCCACATATTTTCGCAAGTGTGTTCGTAGGTTGTTGATAACTTTATATGTGGGATTGTTAGACAATGGTTCATAAGTGGTTCGATCTGCCAGCTGTCTAGCTGCTTCTTCTTCGTATTGGTCGTTCTTCATTATTATGATAGCTCCTCCTTTGTCTGCTTTTACTATATTTAACTCTGACTGCACCGCTAGCCATTTTAGAGCATCCTGTTCTTCTGTTGTTAAGTTGTTTTCTCTTGGGGGGTATAAAATACATTTCATATCTCTCATGACGGCTTTGTTAAAAAGATCCAGTGGAGAACTCATTTGTATAGGGGGACAGAAGGTAGAGGGTTTTCCTCCTGTAAATCCCTCTGTTGGAACGTGATTCGCAACTGCATGATCGTCAGATAATTCAGCTAACATGCGAATAATTTCTATATCTTCCTTTTTGATCCCACTTGCTGGGGTAAAACCCATGGCACCTATTTTGCAAGGAACTTCCCCTTCAGGGGTAGTAGTAGCGGGTGTATCTTTGTTTTTAAACATTTTAAATAGACCTATTTTACGAATAGCTTTAAACATGTCTATCTCAATTTGCACAATATCAAATTTATTATTGATGCCGAAATGTAATCCTTTTGACAATGCATTAATGCACGCTGTGGGTATGTTGATGTCGGAGATATTAATGACATTGTTTTCTTCTGTTCTGTCTGTCAGTTCTTCCAAGAGACCGTTTTGTGTTTCTGGTGGAAACAAGGGTTGTCTCTTCCTCTTAAGGCCTCCTCTCCTGGTTTTCCTCTTCCTAAAGGGATTTGATCCCTTCTACTTGAAACCCCTAAGAAACCGATGTGGTATCATTTGCCCAAGATACATAAGTCGCGGACTGATCCCCCAGGACGCCCGATAGTCTCGGGGATCGGTTCCGCGACCGAGTATCTATCCAGATACATTGATTGGTTACTTCGACCTCTCTTAGTATCCATCCCGTCTTACTTGAAAGATTCAGGCGACGTCCTAGAATACATAGAAGATCACCCATGGCAACCTACTTATAGTCTGACAAGTATAGACGTAGAAAGTTTATATACCCGCATCCCTTTGGATGCGGGTATACAAGCAGTTCGGTTCTTCTTACAGCATACGGAGAAATCTCAAGCATTCACAGACTTTGTCTGTGAATCCATCGAGTTTGTCCTCACTAATAATGTGTTCTTATACCAAGAACAATGGTATAAGCAGAGAGTTGGAACGGCGATGGGGACCCCGATATCATGTACCTTCGCGAATATTTTCATGGCATACTATGAGCATCAATATATCTTTTCCGCGAATAACCCCTTTGTATCCAACATTAAGGGATATAAAAGATATGTAGATGATATTCTACTGTTTTGGGAAGGATCTGAAACTATTTTTCACTTGTTCGTAAATTACCTAAACACAAATTACCTCAATATGAGATTCACCAGAGTTAGATTTTCTAGATATGAAAATTAAGAAATCCATGGCTGGCATCTATACAGAAGGCTATAGGAAAGCTATAGCTAAAAACACAATATTACGTTTTGATAGCTCACATCCCGACCATGTGAAAAGAGGGATACCAATATCCCAATTTATTAGACTAAAAAAAAATGAATAGTCAGCCAGAGATCTATATTCAACTAGCCCATGAGCTGAAAATGAGATTAATAGAGAGAAAATATCCTATAGAAGTAATCAAAGCGGCATATCAGAAAGTTGAAAAGATGACAAGGAACGAAATCTTGTATGGCAGTCGGAAAAAAAAGAAAGGGACAGAAAAGTTAATACCATCAAGAATGTAAGTTTGTTTTTTCCTTCAATAACTCACAAATGAATGATAAAATTTTAAGCACGATCCTACAGCATTGGCACATTTTGCAGAACAATAATGACCTTAAAATAGCTACAAGACAGCGACCTATCATCACTTACCGTAAGGACTGTACTATAGCCGACCAGTTGAAAATAATATCTGAAAGAGAAACAGAAAAGAAACAATTGGTTCAACAAAATTATCCCCAAAGGGAACGACAAATGTGGGAATTGTAGCTTATGTAAATATAATTATTGCGCTACCAGTTGTAATCCAGGAGGAGTCACACATAGGGTTAATCAACTCATCACATGTAAAACCTCTTACGTAGTTTACTACATTTTTTGCCCCTGTTTCCGCTATTACATAGGGAAAACTAAAATACCCCTACATATTAGAATACGCGAACACAGAAATACCCTTAGGAAAGGAACTGGAGTGCCCGTCTGACTGAGCACCTAGCTACTTACCCTAATGATGATGTTAATGTCCTGCGTTTCGGCGGACTTGAAGTAGTTAATGTACCTAAAAGAGGAGGAAACAGAGATATCCTATTGTTACAGCGAGAGGCTAAATGGATCCTGCGCTGTCATGCGGCAGGACTGGCAGGTTATAATGACCGACTCGACCTATCACCCTTTTTATATAATTCATAAAAAATATTATTAAGAATTTAATATTCTAATACTGATATAGCTCTAACAATAGCATTGAATTTAAGAATTTTTTATATTTATTCAAGTATTACCTTTAGCGCACATTATAAGTTTGGTCCCCCACACTACCCGTAGCTTTGTTTACTGGCATCCACGGTTACCTTCACAGAACATACACGTATAAATAAAGGAGACGCGATGACGCAAACTAGAGGCCGGATGAAGTGGGTTGATCCCGCGAAACTACCGATGTAGCCTCCGAGCGCTCCTAGAAGACGCCGGTCTTCCCAGTGTCCCCGGACTCCAAGGATGTACGACCGTAACCCAGCGGTGAGTGCATACTACCTCTTTTCTTTGTATTATATTTGATCCTGCAGCTTTGTGATGTGCACCCCGCAGGTGGTCGGATTATTAAGATACCTGGACTGCCATTCATTGAAGTACACGTGATTCTGATTCACCGCAGCACATGAGAATGCTTTAGACAGCACATATCTCACGAGTGCCCCCTTCTGCTTTCTTATATGTTATGTCCATGTATGGCTCCAGCTTTATACTAATTTTATATTTATTAAAGCACGGGAATATCCCTTTAAGAATTAGTTCCCTCTTCTTCTCTTCCCAGGCCTTTTCAATCACATTTCTGGGGCAATATGGTTCTCCAGATTTAGCAGGGAGCATATAATCTAGTCTAGGTTTGTAAAGAAAATGAAACTTTTAACACTCTTGAGTGTCATTAGAATATTCGGTCATGCCTATTACAGAATTTAATCAATGATATTTTCAGGGACTTCAGTGTCAGTTTGTTAATGCATATCTTGACATCAAACTAATATTCTACTCTGATTGGTCCACATACAAGACATTTGAGATCCATTCTATAGGTACTTTGAAGAGAGAACCAGTTTTCTGCCAACATGGTAATTAGTGATTTTGGTGTTTAGGAAGGACATTTTCTAGGTTATATTCTGTCTCTCCATACTTTCCATATGGGTCCCGCTAAGGTCCAAGCTATTGTTGTCTGGGTGTAACCCACTTTATCGAAGGCCTTGCAGTGGTTCCTAGGATTTGCTATTACTAAAAAATATAGCCGTAATTTATCTTCTGTAGCTAAGCCATTGACAGATCTCACTAAGAATGAAGCTGATCTTCAACACTGGAGACCAGAAGCCTTTTAAACCTTTGAAACTCTGAAGTGTAGCTTCATGGAACCTCAGATATTTGTTTTACCTGACCTCTCCTGTCCCTTTATAATAGAGGTTAATTGTCACGATGCCGGCTGGCAGGTAGTGGATCCTCTGTGCCAGAGAGGGATTGGCGAGGACCGCGCTAGTGGACCGGTTCTAAGTCACTACTGGTTTTCACCAGAGCCCGCCGCAAAGCGGGATGGTCTTGCTGCGGCGGTAGTGACCAGGTCGTATCCACTAGCAACGGCTCACCTCTCTGACTGCTGATGATAGGCGAGGTACAAGGGAGTAGACAGAAGCAAGGTCAGACGTAGCAGAAGGTCGGGGGCAGGCGGCAAGGTTCGTAGTCAGGGTGGATAGCAGAAGTTCTGGTACACAGGCTTTAGACACACAAAACGCTTTCACTAGGCACAAGGGCAACAAGATCCGGCAAGGGAGTGCATGGGAGGAGGTTAGATATAGTCAGGGACCAGGTGGAAGCCAATTAAGCTAATTGGGCCAGACACCAATCATTGGTGCACTGGCCCTTTAAGTCTCAGGGAGCTGGCGCGCGCGCGCCCTAGAGAGCGGAGCCGCGCGCGCCAGCACATGACAGCAGGGGACGGGAACGGGTAAGTGACCTGGGATGCGATTCGCGAGCGGGCGCGTCCCGCTGTGCGAATCGCATCCCCAACGGCCATAACAGTGCAGCGCTCCCGGTCAGCGGGACCGACCGGGGAGCTGCAGGGAGAAAGACGCCGTGAGCGCTCCGGGGAGGAGCGGGGACCCGGAGCGCTAGGCGTAACATTAATGCTCCAATGATTTGAGTAGGGATGGATTTGTGTCAAGGTCCTGCTTCCCTAACTAACATGCATTATTGTGCCTACTTTTCGCATAAATTTTCTCTTGCTGAAAGGTAACTGGGAGCTTATAGCTATTAACCCCCTAAGGACTCAGCCCATTTGGACCTTTAGGACTCAGACAATTTTATTTTAACGTTTTCGTTTTTTCCTCCTCCCCTTCAAAAAATCATACCTCTTTTATATTTTCATCCACAGACTAGTATGAGGGCTTCTTTTTTGCACGACCAGTTTTCCGTTGTAATGCCATCACTCACTTTATCATAAAATGTATGGCACAACCAAAAAAATACTATTTGTGTGGGGAATTTAAAAAGAATACCACAATTTTGCAAATTCTGGAAGGTTTTGTTTTCACGCCGTACAATTTATGGTAAAAATGACATGTGTTTTTTATTCTCTGGGTCAATATGATTAAAATGATACCCATGATTATACACTTTTCTATTACTGTTGCGCTTAAAAAAAATCGCAAACTTTTTAACCAAATTAGTACATTTAAAATCTCCCTATTTTGAAGACCTATAACTTTTTCATTTTTCCGTATAAGCGGTAGGATGAGGGCTCATTTTTCGCGCCGTGATCTGCACTTTTTATTAATACCATATTTGCTTATGCAAAACTTTTATTACATTTTTTATTAATTTTTTTGGAATAAAATGTTATAAAAAAGCAGCTATTTTGGACTTTTTTTTTTACGTTCACGCCGTTCACCGTACGGGATCATTTACATTTTATTTTAATAGTTCGGATATTTACGCACGCGGCGATACCAAATATGTATATAAAATAATTTTTTTACACTTTTTGGGGGTAAAATAGGGAAAATGGGACAATTTCCGTTTTTATTGGGGGAGGGGGTTTTTCACATTTTTTTTACTTTATTTTTTTACTTTTATTTTTACACTTTAATAGTCCCCATAGGGGACTATTTAAAGCAATCACTCAATTGCTAATCCTATTCAGTGCTATGTGTAGGACATAGCACTGATCAGGGTTATCGGTCATCTTCTGCTCTGGTCTGCGGGAAGGCAGCTCAGAGCAGAAGACTCCCGGAAGGCAGCGGAGCCAGGTGAGGGGACCTCCGTCTGCCGTGCAGGATGATCGGTTCGCCGCGGCAGCACTGCGGGCGATCCGATCATCCTGTTAAGTGACCGCGATGCTGCAGATGCCGTGATCGGTATTGATCACGGCATCTGAGGGGTTAATGGCGGACATCCGCGGGATCGCGGGTGTCCGCCATTACTGGCGGGTCCCTGGCTGCTATCCACAGCCGGGACCTGCCGCGCATGATGCCGGCATCGCTTTGATGCCCGCGGTTATGCTCAGGATGTAAATGTACGTCCTGGTGCGTTAAGTACCACGTCACCAGGACGTACATTTACGTCCTGCATCGTTAAGGGGTTAAAGGAAATGTATTGCCTAGATCTATTTTCCTGTTTAAAGCCAGATAGAAAAACATGTTCTTTTTACTGGGCTGCCATCTTGTCTGAGATGTCTTGACAGCATGTAGTGATCTGTTTTACAACAGGGCCCATGAACAATGGACCAGAATAGACAGTACCGTCCCCTTTACATGAATTGTACATGCTACTGCGCATTCCCTGTGACCTTTTCAGAGGTCATTCTATGGGGAGGGAGGATGCTGATCTCTGCTGTGAACGGTGGTGGGTCTAGTATTATCTCTCTACTGGTGTCACCTTTCACTGTACTACTGTGCACTGCCAGGAAACTTAGGTCATTTTCTGACATATGTGCATTTGAAGAATGGTGATATTTTTGGAGGGAGCAACAAATCATCAGATTACAGTCCTGAATGATCACAAAAACCTGGCCTTCCTAGAATTGGAAAAGTAACTTAACCCCTTAATGACGCAGGAAGTAAATGTATGTCCTGGTGCGGTGGTACTTAATGCACCAGGACGTACATTTACGTCCTGTGCATAACCGCGGGCATCGGAGCGATGCCCGTGTCATGCGCGGCTGATCCCGGCTGCTGATCGCAGCCAGGGACCCGCCGGCAATGACCGACGCGATCTCGCGGGCGTCCGCCATTAACCCCTCAGGTGCCGGGATCAATACAGATCCCGGCATCTGCGGCAGTGCGCGATTTCAATGAATGATCGGATTGCCCGCAGCGCTGCTGCGGGGATTCGATCATTCAGAACGCCGCACGGAGGTCCCCTCACCTTCCTCGTTCTGGCTCCCGGCGTCTCCTGCTCTGGTCTGAGATCGAGCAGACCAGAGCAGAAGATCGCCGATATCACTGATCTGTTCTATGTCCTATACAAAGAACAGATCAGTATTAGCAATCATGGTATTGCTATGAATAGTCCCCTATGGGGACTATTCAAGTGTAAAAAAAAATGTAAAAAAATATAAAAGTAAAAGCAAAAAAAAAGCAAAAAATCCCCTCCCCCATTAAAAAAGTAAAACGTCCGTTTTTTCCTATTTTACCCCCAAAAAGCGTAAAAAATAAATTTTATAGACATATTTGGTATCGCCACATGCGTATATGTCCGAACTATTAAAATAAAATGTTAATAATCCCGTACGGTGAACGGCGTGAACGAAAAAAAAAATCCAAAATTGCTACTTTTTTAATACATATTATTAAAAATGTATTAAAAGTTTGTTATATACAAATGTGGTATCAAAAAAAAGTACAGATCATGGCGCAAAAAATGAGCCCTCATACCGCCGCTTATACGGAAAAATAAAAAAGTTAGAGGTCATCAAAATAAAGGGATTATAAACGTACTAATTTGGTTAAAAATTTTGTGATTTTTTTTAAGCACATCAATAATATAAAAGTATGTAATAATGGGTATCATTTTAATCGTATTGACCCTCAGAATAAAGAACACATGTCATTTTTACCATAAATTGTACGGCGTGAAAACGAAACCTTCCAAAATTAGCAAAATTGCGTTTTTTCTTTTTAATTTCCCCACAAAAATAGTGTTTTTTGGTTGTGCCATACATTTTATGATATGAGTTATGTCATTACAAAGAACAACTGGTCACGCAAAAAACAAGCCCTCATACTAGTCTGTGGATGAAAATATAAAAGAGTTATGATTTTAAGAAGGCGAGGAGGAAAAAATGAAAACGTAAAAATTAAATTGTCTGAGTCCTTAAGGCCAAAATGGGCTGAGTCCTTAAGGGGTTAAAGGGGTATTCCGGGCCAAAACTTTTTTATATATCAACTGGCTCCGGAAAGTTAAACAGATTTGTAAATTACATCTATTAAAAAATCTTAATCCTTCCAATAGTTATTAGCTTCTGAAGTTGAGTTGTTGTTTTCTGTCTAACTGCTCTCTGATGACTCACATCCCGGGACGTGACATCATCATTGAGCAGTTAGACAGAAAACTTCAGAAGCTAATAACTATTGGAAGGATTAAGATTTTTTAATAGAAGTAATTTACAAATCTGTTTAACTTTCCGGAGTCAGTTGATATATATAAAAAAAGGTTTTGCCTGGAACACCCCTTTAAATTGGGTATTACATTGCCCATAGCACCCATAAAGTGTCTGTTCACATTTTACATTATCGCAACGTAACTCTTTACTTTCTGGGCAGGAGATATACAATGTGTACCTCCTGCCCATTCCAGGCTGTACCTGCAGCTGTATAGGTGCTGGCACAGCTCAGCACTGCTAGGAGCAGATACAACCATCAATAAGTGATGGGAGTGTGGGCTCCAGTACTTTATACAGTGGTATGCTACCTACCTCCTTACACTCCGTGGGCCAGGAACCCTGCATAAAGTGGTTCCCTGAACGCAGTGATAAAAAAAAGTTTTGCTTTGACAAAAATTGAAAAATGCCAGAAAAACTCAAAATAAAATGCAAAAAATCTAATTTGATCAATTTAATTATTATTATATTTTTTTTTTGGGGGGGGGGGGGGGGGGGGATAATTTACCATAGTTTTTTTGCAATATATAAAATAAATATGTGCTCTATACTCTACAACTATGGATTTAAACAATACAGAAGATACAAATTATATTTTTAAATTTTTTAGTAATTTTGGTGGAGCTGCAGGTTTTTTTGCATTCCCCTGAAACAAGTCGTAATCACAGCTAACCATAAGGAATGTACAGTATGTATCCTGAAATGGTGACACCGAAAAAAATTCAACTCTATGCAAATTCTAAACAGCTGTTTTATAATAGTTAAACCAGAAACATTGCAATAAAATACAGAAAATAAAACAGCTTTTCTTTTATTAATTTGTAATTCCTGACTTATTGACAACCATGACATTGGCTCACTTAAAACATTACTGTCATTTGAATACATTTTTGACTTGTTGTCCGGACATCATAGATACCAATGTAGGATGGGCACCGCAACGATAATGTGAAGTGCAAGAAATTCCAGAAAAGTATAAACAAGAAATAAAAGACGACAGAGACTAAGGCTATATTCACACGGCAGAATTTCTGTGCAGAATTCCTCATAAATATTTTGCACGGAGATTCCGCAGCAGCAGAGTCCCATTCATTTTAATGGGATTCAGCTGCACTGTTCACACAGCAAAATTTCAAATTCTCGGAAATTCAGACTTCGGTATCTGCAGAAAGAGCAGTCAAATCCATTCTTTCTGCAGAGTCTGCAAGGAAATGCATTGCTGCCTATGAGACGGTGCATTTACGAGTGGTCCCATCGCCCGCAGGTCAGTCAAATGTGCGGAAGGTCTGCACCTTTATTTTGTGCGGACATTCCACACATATTTCGCCCTTGTGAACTCGGCCATAGGAAGACTTTTATCAAAGTCACTGTAGGCACACTGATTTTATACACAGGTTTTGATGGTGTAGTTTAAAGGGGTATTCCAGGATTTTTTTTATTTGACAATGCTACAGGGGCTGTAAAGTTAGTGTAGTTCTTAATATAGTGTCTGTACCTGTGTGTGATGGTTTTACTCATTCTCCTGTGATTTTCACCCCAATTTTTATTTTTAACAGCATACAAAATAACTGTTGTGTCAGCTTTTTCCTAGGTTGCAATGCGGCAAAGACCTGACCTCACTAGTCAGCTGATGACAGGGAGCCTGTCTGATTCAATGGGTGGAGAGATCGCTTCGTGGGAGAGAGATCAATCTGCAACTAATTCAACAACTGTAGGCACCCTGATTGAAAACCACAGGTCTTTTGAATGGATACAGCTCATTTATGTTTCAATGGGTGGAGTGGCTGATGTATGGGAGGGAGGAAAACAAAATTATGGTATTTGTAGGCAAAAAAAGAAAACTCAAACAGGAAATACCAGTTTACAAAAAGCTTGCCACAGTGTTATGGTAATATCATGACATAGCCATTTAGCCCCAAGACAAGTGCAGATCCTTCCTAAGCATGTCCTGCTTGCCAGGTACGTACTAAAATCACCTTATGGTGGATAACCCCTTTAAGTGTACATGCACCAAGTTAGTACACATTTTTTTTTACATTTTGATTCCTTCTGTGCAACTTTTCTGAGACTTTTTCATCTGGTGCCACTTTTGTATGACTTTTTTTAAATGCTGTCTACAGCCAGTTTTGTATGCCAGGTCTGGGCTGGTGTATGTTTGTAGTGTAATTGAGGGCTATGCGAAAAACACTTCAAATTGATAAAAAAAAAACTGAGAGATTTCAGCAATTTCTTTACAGCAAAAAAAAAGTTCCAAACCTGTAAAACCTGTTGATAAATTCTCCCCCTGTATGTATGTATGCATGTATGTACAGTCAGGTCCATAAATATTGGGACATCAACAAATTTGTAAAATTTTTGGCTCTATACACCACCACAATGGATTTGAAATGAAATGAAGAAGATATTCTTTAACTCCAGACTGTCAGCTTTAATTTGAGGGTATTTACATCCAAATCAGGTGAACGGTGTAGGAATTACAACAGTTTGCATATGTGCCTCCCACTTGCTAAGGGACCAAAAGTATTGGGTCAATTGGCTTATCAGCTGTTCCATGTCCAGGTGTGTTTTATTCCTTCATTATCCCAATTACAATGAGCAGATAAAAGGTCCAGAGTTCATTTCAAGTGTGCTATTTGCATTTGGAATATGTTGCTGTCAACTCTCAAGATGAGATCCAAAGAGCTGTCACTATCAGTAAAGCAAGCCATCATTAGGCTGAAAAAACAAAACAAACCCATCAGAGATATAGCCAAAACATTAGGCATGGCCAAAACAACTGTTTGGAACATTCTTAAAAAGAAGGAACGCATCGGTGAGCTCTGCAACACCAAAAGTCTGGGAAGACCAAGGAAAACAACTGTGGAGGATGACAGAAGAATTCTTTCCCTAGTAATGAAATCCCCTTCACAACAGTTGGCCAGATCAAGAACACTCTCCAGGAGGTAGGTGTATGTGTGTCAAAGTCAACAATCAAGAGAAGACTTCATCAGAGTGAATACAGAGGGTTCACCACAAGATGGAAGCCATTGTTGAGCCTCAAAAACCGGAAGGCCAGATTAGAGTTTACTGAACAACATCTAAAAAAGCCTTCACAGTTCTGGAACAACATCCTATGGACAGATGAGACCAAGATCAACTTGTACCAGAGTGATGGGAAGAGAAGAGTATGGAAAAGGAAAGGAACATGATCCTAAGCACACCACCTCATCAGTGAAGCATTGTGGTGGTAGTGTCATGGCGTGGGCATGTATGGCTGCCAATGGAACTGCTTCTCTTGTATTTATTGATGATGTAACTGCTGACAAAAGCAGCAGGATGAATTCTGAAGTGTTTTGGGCAATATTATCTGCTCATATTCAGCAAAATGCTTCAGAACTCATTGGACGGCGCTTCACAGTGCAGATGGACAATGACCCAAAGCATACTGCAAAAACAACCAAAGAGTTTTTAAGGGAAATAAGTGGAATGTTATGCAATGGCCAAGTCAATCACCTGACCTGAATCTGATTGAGAATGCATTTCACTTTCTGAAGACAAAACTGAAGGGAAAATGCCCCAAGAACAAGAAGGAACTGAAGATAGTTGCAGTAGAGGCCTGGCAGAGCATCACCAGGGATGAAACCCAACGTCTGGTGATGTCTATGCGCTCCAGACTTCAGGCTGTAATTGACTGCAAAGGATTTGCAACCAGGTATTAAAAATTTAGAGAGATTTATGATTATTATTCTGTACCATGTACAACCTTTGCCACCCATATGCACTCCTTTACACACCATCACACTCATGTACACTCCTCTACACCCTTCTGTCACCTTTGTTATTCGAACCGCTGGGGCCTCCCGTGATCTCCTGTTTGGGGCTCCAGCAGCCTGCGGGAAGGGGGCGTGTTGACCACTGCACGAAGCGGCGTCTGACACGCCCCCTCAATAGAACTTTATGGCAGAGCAAGAGTGCTGCCTTCCGCAATCTCCGGCTCTGCCATAGCGATGTATTGAGGGAGTGTGTCAGCCGCCGCTTTGTGCGGTGGTCGACACCCGGTATCTGGCCAGCGAGCCGGGGCCCCGTACAGGAGATTGCGGGGGGCCCCAGCGGTCGGACTCCCCCCCCCCCCCCCCGCAATTTGAAACTTATTCCCTATCCTTAGGATAGGGGATAAGTTTTTCAACACTGGACTACCCCTTTAACAAGTGGGAGGCACATATGCAAACTGTTGTAATTCCTACACCGTTCACCTGATTTGGATGTAAATACCCTCAGATTAAAGCTGACATTCTGCAGTGAAAGCACATCTTGTTCATTTCATTTAAAATCCATTGTGGTGGTGTATAGAGCCAAAAATGTTAGTATTGTGTCAATGTCCCAATATTTATGGACCTGACTGTATTTTATTAAGTCCCTTGTTATATTATACATCATTCATTGGGGATCCTCTTGCTTATCATCCATGTTTTCCATAGGGGAGTGTGTGGTAGGCTGCATATATATTTTCCTCCTCTCGTTTTCATGATTGGTTTTTAGTGGTTTTAAATGTTTTTGTGTCCTGTGTACTAAATAAAGCTCATGTTTGATATATTCTAGAGGTGTGCAGTTTCTTATATGTGCCAGTATTTTTCCTCTTTTATATCATGTTGTGCAGACATGTCAGAAGTTTAGATCACACTGGGTCTCGGTCTGGAGCCCGATGTGATCACGAGTTGCAGCCAGGTAAAGTGGGTGGCTCACTCCCTGACTGTCACTTAAATGGGCACTGTCATCAACCTTTTTTTTGATATGTTGTAGTACATACTGGTATGTACTACAACATATCTCTAATATAGTTTCATTATTTTTTTATTTTATTATTATATTGTATTTAACGTTTGAAAACCGGCCACTAGGGGTCTCCCTTCTAGTGGCCGGCTGCAGGCTGCCGTGACGTCACGCCTGAATTCGGACCGATGCCGGCCGGGCATCGGTCCTAATTCATTCAGCCTTTGCTCGCTCCCTGCCTGTCAATCAGACAGACGGGAGCGAGCGCTGAGAGTGCATTGGCTCCCTGGCCTCACACGCCGGCCCCGCCTGCCGGGATCTACACGCCGCTACTGCTGCTCTGCACACCTGGGTATGTCTCTTGGGGTGGGGGGTGGTTCGGGGTAGCGCCGCGATATGTCTCTTGGGGGGGGGGGGATGCGGGGGTTCGGGGAAGCGCTGTGGTATGTCTCTTGGGGGGGTTCGGGGTAGTGCTGCGGCCCTACAACTATTGTTTTCAACAGGGGGGAGAGCGGGGTTCGGGGTAGAAAAGTTATTGCTTTCAACAAAGGGTGCCTCCAGCTGTTTAACCCCTTAAGGACTCAGGGTTTTTCCGTTTTTGCACTTTCGTTTTTTCCTCCTTACCTTTTAAAAATCATAATCCTTTCAATTTTCCACCTAAAAATCCATATTATGGCTTATTTTTTGCGTCGCCAATTCTACTTTGCAGTGACATTAGTCATTTTACCCAAAAATGCACGGCGAAACGGAAAAAAAAATCATTGTGCGACAAAATCGAAAATTTTGTAACTTTTGGAGGCTTCCGTTTCCGTAAATATTTCGGTAAAAATTACACCTTATCATTATTCTGTAGGTCCATACAGTTAAAATGATACCCTACTTATATAGGTTTGATTTTGTCGCACTTCTGGAAAAAATCATAACTACATGCAGGAAAATTTATACGTTTAAAAATGTCATCTTCTGACCCCTATAACCTTTTATTTTTCCATGTACAGGGCGGTATGAGGACTCATTTTTTGCGCCGTGATCTGAAGTTTTTATCGGTATGATTTTTGCTTTGATCGGACTTTTTGATCACTTTTTATTCATTTTTTTAATGGTATAAAATGTGACCAAAATACGCTTTTTTGGACTTTGGAATTTTTTTGCGCGTACGCCATTGACCGTGCAGTTTAATTAATGATATATTTTTATAGTTCGGACATTTAGGCACGCGGCGATACCACATATGTTTATTTATTTATTTTACACTGTTTTATTTTTTTTTATGGGAAAAGGGGGGTGATTCAAACTTTTATTAGGGAAGGGGTTAAATGACCTTTATTAACACTTTTTTTTTAAAAATTTTTTGCAGTGTTATAGGTCCCATAGGGACCTATAACACTGCACACACTGATCTCTTATGCTGATCACTGGCGTGTATTAACACGCCTGTGATCAGCATTATCGGCGCTTGACTGCTCCTGCCTGGATCTCAGGCACGGAGCAGTCATTCGTCGATCGGACACCAAGGAGGCAGGTAAGGGCCCTCCCGGTGTCCGGTCAGCTGTTCGGGACGCCGCGATTTCACCGCGGCGGTCCCGAACAGCCCGACTGAGCAGCCAGGTCACTTTCAGTTTCACTTTAGAAGCGGCGGTCAGCTTTGACCGCCGCTTCTAAAGGGTTAATACCGCACATCACCGCGATCGGCGATGTGTGGTATTAGCCGTGGGTCCCGGCCGTTGATGAGCCCCGGGACCGACGCGATATGATGCAGGATGCTTCATATCGCGGGAGCCGGCACAGGACGTAAATATACGTCCTGCGTCGTTAAGGGGTTAACCACTACAACTCCCAGCATTCCCTGACAGCCAATAGATGTCAGGGCAAGCTGGGAGTTATAGTGGGGAAACAGCTGGAGGCACCCTGTATAGATGAACTAAGGGCGAAAGTGTCGGCCCCAGCAGGCATCAGTGACGTAGTGCCTGGTGGGGAAGTCTGCCTGGTAGTGAGCCTTTTTAATATAGTAAAAAAAAATGTAAAGGCAGGGAGGGGGTTAGGGATAGATGGGCAATAGGCAGGGACAGGAAAAAAAAATAAAGGATGGTGGGAGCTACCCTTTAAATCCAACATTTTCACTGTTTAAGTCTATGGAGTGAAAAGGTCTGATGGAGTGAAAAGGTCAGATGAAGCAGCTAGCTGAAGAGTTAGGAGCGTTTATGCGCACTTCAGAGGGTGTAACTCGCAATTGCAGCAGGTCTCAGGAGTAAGACCCACTGCGATATAAAGTTTTTACATGTGTAACAACATGTTAAAAGTTTATTTAAATGACAGTGATGGTTTAAAATAAAGTAAAGTCGTAGAGTTTTTTTTTTTTAAACTTCATTCATTGCATTCAAAGTGATCATGAGAATTAGAAGTTGTGCTTTTCTCGTCCAAATAACGTGGCACAATAAAACTGAAAAAAATGATCAATGGTTTACATGACCTGCTCTGCATACGTATAGCACGCGATAAAGATTTCTAAACATTTGAGGAAGGTAATATACAAATTGGGAACAAAATAAAAAAAAGTGAAGCACTTTTCAATACGCCTTGGATGCTCCATAAGCAAAAGACAAAAGCAGCAATATGCTAATATTGTATAAATTGTTCATTCTACCATTGAGAGCTAACCGTCCTTGATATATTCCTTGTTATATTTGAAATATTTTTACATTTAAGGGACCGCAGTTTACATTGTTTTGACAATTTGTCCAGAAAAACTAAAATATGTTTAATCTATTATGTGTCATTTACAAACATATTAAAAAGTTTTATAAACTTTGTGGTCCACCACTTGTCACTAGTCTCTCATCAGACTGCATACCCTTTCCCTGGGCAACAGCTGTTTCACGGATGATTTGCCAAGGGTAAAGTTAGAACAACTTAACTGGTGACACTGGGAAAGACGCTTCTGTCTGGGGTCATAAGAGATTTATATCTAAATATGTCACTGAAACAAGTGCCCTAATTCTGGTGAAAATGCACATAAAGTCACAAAGCTTCATAATATAAGCTTTTATCGTGGACAAGGAAAAGATTATGGGTTGAATTTAGTATTTGCAAATTTTCCACTTTTTCCAAATTTACCTTTTTTTTTTTTTTTTCAAATACTGACAAAACCCTTAGGATATGTTCACATGGTGGAATGTCCACATGGAAAATTTCCATGTGGACATTCTACTGAGCGCGGAGCACCGGAAGAACATGCAGGCATTAGGACGCTTGGAAATGCGCCGTCTAATAGATAGCAATTCATTGTCATGCGGACTCCGCATAAAGGTTACACATATCTATTTTTTCTGTGGGCTCCAGAATTGGGATACGTGGAAATTCCACCATGTGCACAGTGCAGCAGAATCCCATTAAAATCAAGGAGACTCTGCTGCAGCGGAATGTTCATCCGTGCAAAACCAGGAATGGGTTAAAAACACAGAAAAAGCTGCATATCTTTCTATTACAGTTTATATATGTGTCAGTTCCACAGGGGGAGATTCATGAAGACCTCTGCTGAGGACAAGTTGACCAGTTGCCCATTGCAACCAATTAGATTGCTTCTTTTATTTTTCAGAGCATCCTTGCTCTCATGTCATCGCTCTCCGTCGCCGCCATCACATCGCTACGCACGCTGCTCCTATTGGATGACGGGACGGTGTGCGCGGCGATGTGATGACGACAATGGAGAGTGCCAACGATGCAGGGGATCCCGAAGAGGACGCACTGGAGCCCCGAGGACAGGTGAGTGATTGTCACCGGAGCACACGGGCACCATAAACGGCTATCCGGTGGCAGCTGAAGCAGTCTGCACTGCCGGATAGCCGTTTATGCGATGGCCCCGACATACAAAAGCATCGTATGTTGATGCTGCCTTCAACATGCGATGGCCTCTGAGAGGCCATCGTATGTTGAAATGATCGTATTTCGGGGCGTCACTGTAGTATTCTGGTGCTTGGTTTACAGTATGGACATGACAACCAGACTAATAATGTGAGGGGGGTGCTGAGCTCGGACAGGAGCTCCTAACCATGGAGGACATATTTTCTTCAGGATCCCCGGTGGTCCAGTCGGACCTGTATTGCGTGTGTTAATATTTTCTCTTGTATGTAAAAAAATAAAATAAAAAAAAAATGAAAAAAAAATATATATATATTATTGGTATTGTTCCATGAGTCCCGTGTAATTGATTTCCTCCCAACAATGTATAATGCATGTCTTCTGTATGCGGCAGCCATTCCTCCTACATGTGCTCAGCAGCAGCCCGGCCCAGTGACCAGGAGATGCCATCAGATTCCCTTCAGATGATGGCAGCTCTAGGATGGCGCAGTACCAGCGAGCCCCCACTAGATGGCGCCCAGGGCGCCTCGCCTCCCCTCATCTACCTTCTTCACATTGATCGCTAGGGAGAGAGGGAGGGGAGACGCTTCCTGCTGAACGGTAAAGAGAAGAAGGACGAGGAGAGGGAGGAAAACCGTAGCGGGTGGGAGAAGGCGAGCGCAATAGTGAGGGAGAAGGAAGGAAGCGTCAGGAGGAGAGGGAGAAGAGGAGGAGAGGGATTTGTCATAGAGAAGGCGCTCTCCTGCCCCATGGACGGATAGTAGGAGCGGGTAGCACGGCACAGGGACACCACACCACCGGCTCTTCACAGGCAGCTGCTCGGCCACCAGGAGGATGCATCTTGCCTTTGGACTTCTCCATGGCGCAGGGCTGCTGCTCCTCGTCTCCCAGGCTGCTCTGGTGAGTACCAATGACATCGGTGCCAGCCATCAGTGCCCCCCCCTTACCCTGAACATGCCATTGTATTGTGTGCTGCCTTCCCATAGGAGCCTATGGACTGGGTAGATCCATTTCACTGGTGTCTATGGGTGGTGTGCTTCCTGACAAGATGGAGTCCTGGAAGTGCCCATACTTCTGCAGCCATAAAGCATTGAGCAGTGTATGTATATAAGGTGGGAACATGAATTATTAATGTCAGGCCAATAGACATGTCTGCACGTACACACCGCAGTCATCCCAGGGTTACACAGGGCTGAATGGTGGAAGACATGTCTCATATGAAAGAGGGTCAAGATTCCTTCTGGTAGAGAGGACACCCCAAGTTTCTTCTCGTACCACACTCCACTCCATCTGCATACTGTAAGAAACGGAGCAAGCATGTCATCTGGGGGTCAGGATGTTCTCCATATTTATTATCCTTTAGGAATGATCCCCCCTATAACCCTGACAGTGTTCTCTGCCCATCGCCAAGGGGCGTGGAGCCCCAATAAGACACCATGCTGACCGCCGTTATTGGGGCCAATGTGTAAAGGTGACACAGGGTAAAGACATGTAAGACCATGAATCGTACCAATACTATATTATTGCAGTATACCTAAGGGATTCTTTGTTGTTGCCACACCATAAGTCCTTGGTGCCATTGTGCCTCCCCTGTATTGGCAGTGGTGCCATTGTATCGACTGTGGTGTGCCATCTTAATCTACCATAGTCATGCCCCATGGCACCACATGTGGATGTCACTGTGCCTATTGTTAACAAAGGGCAGGAACAAGAAGTGGTAATGGGGATTGGGAGTTATAAGGTGAGTATATGAAAAAGATTTTTTTTAATGACATTCATCCAACTCTTGGCATTTTGTGACTATTTTGTAGCTTTCAACTAGATGTAGCAGCACTCTCCAGGATAAGCGCCATGTATGAGACTGGCACAGTCTTCTATATAAAGGACTGGGCAAATCCCAGGAGCCAGGTAGCCAAGGCACCAAGAATCATCTCCATAGAAGCTGGTACCACCTGGACCATAGTAAGTCCATATGGCATCCAGACTGGTCTAGTGGACTATAAGACTTATAACATTTGTATATTAATTAGTTTTACTTGTAATTTATGAGGTTTATCAGAGTAAATATCTGTCTGTCTGTCTATCTATCTTATGTAATCTGTCTATCTGTCTTATCTAATGGTATCTTTCTATCTAGCTATCCTTCTGCCTATTCCATCTCTTCCTTATCCATACGTTCCAACTTTATCCAACAAGCTCACATCTATCTATCTATCTATCTATCTATCTATCCATCCTTATGTGTCTTCTATCTCCTCCTTACCCGTACCTTCCAACATTATCCATCAAGCTTACATCTATCTATCTTCCAAAAGAGGGATTCCTGACAACGATATATGTCTACCCATTCATCCATCTGTCTCTTCTTAGTTTTATATATTTTCAGAAATAGTTCCATTCGTGTACATGGAAGTATGATTTGTATGCCTTCTACACTCTGAACCAGTCCTTTGTATAGGTATATAGGGGAAATCTGCATACATGTCACAATCTGATGACAAAATGCTTCCATTGTACTGAACCATTCTGCATCACTATGTTACTTGGTATCATGTTGCAATTCATCTTCTCCTTTGGTGGTTTTTCCTCTGTTGCAGTCTTTTCTAAATCTCCCAAGCAAAAACTAAAAAAAACAACAACACTTTTAAATATTTATCTTAAAAAAAAAAAGAGACTGGGGCCATTATTTTTGGAAGCCATTTTTTAAATGTGTGTGTGTGTGTGTGTGTGTGTGTGTATATATATATATATATATATATATATATATATATATATATATATATATATAGTTTAGTTTTTGTTCCATAGCAGCTACAATGTCCTGTTATTTGTGATGTTATGATCAGATAAAAATTAAACTTTAATCTGGTCGTGAATCAGCTTAGAAGTTCCTTCAGTTAAAAAATAGCCTCTCTCTCTCTGATGGACTTTAACAGGACATTGGTGAGGATGTAGAACAGAGACTAAATTTGTATTTAATAGAGACATTTACACAAAGGAGAAAGGTGACTAAGAGAGGCCTTTTTTTACATGAAGTTCTTTAGTAAAGAAAATATATGTAAGGCAGCTCAGTTACGCCACCTTTTCAGGTGGTTTTCCCTAAACATCAGTTGTTCTCTCCAACTACAAATTTTTAAAAAGTGATTGGGAATCTATCGGGGATCGATCGATTATCGGTTTGGCCGATATTATTGATTTTGGATGTTATTGGTATCAGCAATTACCTTGCTGATAATCCGATAATGCCCGCAACTCCCCCACCGCACCCCCCGGCGGCGGTGGTGGTGGTAAGACTCAGGAGGATCCCAGGACAAGCAGGGGGAGAGAAGCGGGTGGCGGCGGCGGTCTCTGGCACTGCAAAAGCCGCTGCAGTTCATTGATTTAAAGCGCCCGGATGGGGCGGATGGGAATAAATAGCCGATAAATTATACCGGAATATCCGTCTAAGTTCTTGGCTATCGGCCCTAACCTTCACAGAATATCGGTATCGGCCTTAAAAAATTGATATCGGTCGATCCCTAGAATCTATGCCAAGTCAGAGAGTAACTCTGCAGACAACCATTTTGGGTGTTGCCCCTCCACAGTACAGAGCAGGTTGTTCTGGCTTGGCGTAGGTCAAAGGAGTAAGATTTTTCCTTGAGGAGAACACCCTAATGGGGTTAAGCGATTCACAGGCCATTAACACTCCACTAGGAATTCCCGGTAGAGTGCTAATAGCCTATGAATCTCCACATACTGTTATGGTGTTCTCCTCAAGGATAAATCATACCCCTTTGACCTCCGTCCTTTAGTAAACTCCTGTTGCTTTTAGATTCAGCAGATTCATTTAGAGGTGTATGCCTCATAATGAATCAGACACTAGCTCTGAGCTAGCTTAGATATCCGCTATAGTGCACACTACATACTACTGTAAACTCTAGTAAATCCAACAGGCCATAGAAGGTCCGCACTCTTACGCTCAGCCAAGCTCACTTTTTTTAAAGTTGCAAGGACGGCATACACCTGTTAAAAAGCTGCAAATGTTTGCACATGTGAGCTTTTCACAAAAGCTTCTCTATGTCCATGAACACATAATGATACATTTCCTCCAAAATGATTTTTTGTACCATAATAGTAAAAAAGCACAATTCAAAAATGCTTTCAGAGGTATCCACAGCCTTTTCAAAGTAAAAGAAATTCAGAACCAGATAGTGCTACTTTTTTTTTGGTCTTGCAGTGCTTATATAGCCAGGCTTTCCCTGCCAGATGCTGTGCGATTAAAGGTGCACTCCAGTGCAGTAAAACTTATCCCCTATCCAAAGGATAGGAGATAAGTTTTAGACTATGGGGGGGTGAAACGTCTTGGACCCCCCGCAATCTCCTGCACGTCATCCTGGCAGTTCCCA
This sequence comes from Hyla sarda, assembly GCF_029499605.1. Lineage (NCBI taxonomy): Eukaryota > Metazoa > Chordata > Amphibia > Anura > Hylidae > Hyla > Hyla sarda. Next base: position 280,267,515 of record NC_079190.1, read on the forward strand.
GGAAGGGGGCGTATTGACCCCCGCACAAAGTGGCAGCTAACACTCCCCCTCCATGTATCACTATGGGAGAGCTGGAGGTACCCGCATGCTGCATCTCCGCCTCTCCCATAGAGATACATGGAGGGTGCGTGTCGGCTACTGCTTCATGTGGTGGTCGAAATGGCCCTTTGCTGTGGGCTGCCAAAGTGCCGTACAGGAGATCACGTGGGGGGATCCCAGAGGTCGGATCTCCTGCGATCTAAAACTTATCCCGTATTCTTCAGGACCGTATTCATTTTTGTTGCCAAACTGGAACCACCAGTCCGGCAACAAAAACTGATACAGTTCAAAAATGAGCTGACCGGAGTCACTAGCTCACTTCATCTGGCTCATTGACACGAATAGGGTGCGGTGTGGGTTCAGCAAGGATACGGCAGCTGCCGGTTTTCAAATTCTCTTGCCGGATCCGGCTGCTGTACTCCTAAAACATGATGTTAATGTAGCCGTAAACACAGTATTGGGCAGATAAAACTGTTGCATTCAAACTCATTTTATTGCTGGTTTTTGTTTTTGATTTTACAATGTGTGAGCTCAATATTCACACGTATAGTATCCCGGGCATATTTAATGCGCAGAATTTGAATCTGCAGATTTCAATGTAAACTAAGAGACTGAACACAGCTTCAAACCTGCAGCATTACATATGGGCAGGATACTCTGTGTGAATAGCCCCTCATAGTGTAAACTTGCTCACTATGATATCTTCTATTGATACTTCCTCTTCATATTCTGTGCATTATCATTGAAGAACTCTTAAAGTCTCCTCTGTGTGATTGACTTAGGATGGGCCCCAGACTCTCATTTCCTTCATTATGTTGCATGAATAGAGGGTTGTTCTTTTTCAGATAACCGCCTGCCATCACTTAGTTACCAATGTAGTCATCTTAGGATGTTGTGAAAAGAGATCTTTAAAGGGTCACTACCATAAAAAAAACTTGTAACAAGTTGCCCAGACATGTCAAAAAGTTTTGATCACGCCGGGTCTCACTCTTGAGCCTTACTGGTTATAAGCCAGGGTAGTGGACGGCATCATACTCACATCCCCGGCTGGCCTGCAGATTTGACCTTTTGCTGTATAGCCCTATATATAGCGTAACGGTTGGATTTGATTGACAGCCATGGGAGTGAACGGCGTACTGCCGTAAACTTCCCTGGCTTATAACTAGTGATGGCCGTCAGTCCATGTGACCCACTGTGAGCAAAACTTTTGTCTGGAAAACATATCGGGGGAGATTTATCAAAACCTGTCCAGAGGAAAAGTTGCTGAGTTGCCCATAGCAACCAATCAGATTGCTTCTTTCATTTTTCACAGGCCTTTTTAAAAATGAAAGAGGCGAGCTGATTGGTTGCTATGGGCAACTCAGCAACTTTTCCTTTGGACAGGTTTTGATAAATCTCCACCATCATATTTTTGATAGTAACCCTTTAAGACACCAAGGATGGAGGCAGGTTTCCATCTCACACCTCAGATGGTTTGTCTTGAGGTTCTGACACTTGTCATAGAGTCATAATGCTGGAATTATCATTTCTGTTTTTATTTCAGAATGTTTTCTGTCTTCTTGCTATAACTGGTAGAGATCACTTTAGTAGACAATCTGACTTTGTTCTTAAAGCATTACTCCGTGCAGATACAAGAGAAGTGATGCACTCGCTCTGCAATTAAAAGCAAACTCTGACTCTGAATTTAGTTTTTCCTGGACTTATAGGGTAGCTCCCACCATCCCTTTTTTCCCCCCCTCTCTGTCCCTGCCTATTTCCCATCTATCCCTTACCTCCTCCCTGCCTAATTTTTTGTTTTTACTATATAAAAAATGCAGTTTTGTCTGCCTGGTAGCGTGCTCACTACCAGGCAGACTTCTCCGGCAGGCACCACATCACTGATGCCTGCTGGGGGGGACTTCCGCCCTTAGTTCATCTACACAGGGTGCCTCCAGCTGTTTCACCTCCACAACTCCCAGCTTGCCCTGACATCTATTGGCTGTCAGGGCATGCTGGGAGTTGTAGTGGGGAAAAACTGGAGGCACCCTGTGTTAAAAACAATACATGGCCGCGGCGCAACCCGAACCCCGCTACCCGAACACCCACTACCCGAACCCCCCCCCCCCCCAACCCCCCCCTAGACATACCAGGACAGTGCAGTGACAGGCAGGACAGCAGCGACGGGATGCCAGGAGGCGGGGCCGGCGTGCAAGGCCAGGGAGCAGGGGAACCAATGCGCGCTTCTTCTGTTCTCAGCGCTCGCTCACGCCTGTTTGATTGACAGGCGGGAGCGAGCACCGCAGTTAGTGAATTCAGACTCATTGCCAGGCTCCAATGAGTCGAAATTCACTAGTGACGTCACTGCTGAATGCATTCGGCCACTAGGAGGGCGACCCCTAGTGGCCGAATTTAAAAGTGATTTTAAACTGTTTTAAAATCACTTTTTTTTATTAAAGTATATTAGAGATATGTTGTAGTACTTAAATACTACAACATATCAATTTTTTTATTTCATGACAGTGCCCATTTAAGACTCCCATTCCACCACAGTTTCACTTAGTTACTTACTGTCTTTGAGGTGATCCCATGTCACAGTTTAGCAGGCCTCGGCTATAGCTCGCTCTGAGCTCTCAGTTGGTGGTTGCTATACTCACCAAGGTTGGCTTATGACCGCTGTCTTTCTTCATAGCAAGGGCAGTCTTTAGCAGAGTCCTCCTTGAGGAGACTATCGTAACATGTCCTTATTGCCGGTAACCAAGTAAATGAACCTTTGGAGGGTTCCATCAAAAGTTGAATTTTAAGTTTCCATTGTAGAGATCACTACAGCAACTGAAGTTAAATGGGTATTCCGCTGCTCAGCGTTTGGAACAAACTGTTCCTAACGCTGGAGCCGGCGCTGGAAGCTCGTGACATCATAGCTTTGCCCCCTCTCAACATATATCTATATATATTTTTTTTCAAAGCAAAAAGTCTATAAATTTCAGGTGCATTTTCAGACTTCAGTCTTGTTTCTATTATGTGTGGCCATTTATTGGGCTATAACCAAAGCTATAGCCTAAAAAATAGCTTTTTTTTATTGTAAATTATTAGACATGTATTTGGGCACCATGTAAATGGCAAAGAGAACCTGATCATTTTATATTCGTAACAGTTACAGACCTTAAATATAGTTCAATAGATCTCAATAAGTAAATTCTGTTTCAGTCTTTTAGTCATTTTTTAAAACAGCCGTTTTGGGGTTGTTTTGTTCCCCACAAAATGTCTGAAAAGCATAGTGAGAATATAACCAAAGTGTGCTTTGTCAGTCCCCTTTGGCAGGCCCAAGAGGATTAAATGACACATTTATGTGTGAGAAGCTAAATTCCTTTATACTGATGATTTCAGTCACTGTTTGGATGAGACCCTGTAGCTGGAGCCCACTGGTATAATTCTTGGAAGCGGGAAGTACACTTTACATATCTGGTTCCTGTAATCCACTGGCCTTCTTATATGTATGGGGAGATGGTGAGATAAACAGGGATTGCCCAGGAGAGTGGAGCTTGAGATGTGTCTGGCAGCTTCTTATCTTTCTCTTTTAAATAACATGCAGATTCAGCCTGACCTGCATGTTTAGGAGGTCATTTGATGAATGGTTATTTATCTGGCAGCTAATGAAAATGGGGCAAAAATAGAAGTCACCGAAGTCTGATAGTTCTGGAGAATTACTGAACCTTCAGACCAACTCTCCATTATATTTAGAAAACCCAAAAAGGCACGTGGTTGCCAATAAGCAGGGGCGTGGTCACAGAAAAGTGGGCGTGTTCCTGACATTAGTAAAAATCCCCTATATATTTACTAAGCTTTCCACAGAAAATGTGGTGGATTTGAGCTCTGGAAAACCCTTCAGATCAGAGCATGTATTAAAAGAAAAAGCAAAACGTAGGGAAACTAGTAAACACAGTGGAAAAATATGTTAGGTATAGAAAAACACAAAAAAAAAAACTACACTCCACTCTTAGTAAATCTGGGCCATTATTGTGAATATCCTCAACTGACATCCCTATATTCCTGCTTTACATGCAACAATGGGAAGATTTCTGAAGAAAGCTCTACTGAGGTGAGAAAGGAAGGTGTTGGCCTCGTGTTTCTTGTGATAAAACATTTAGAGAAATGACATTGTTGATTCCAGTCCTTAGAAATTACAGTAATGCAAACAGACACCACCACAAAAGATCCCTGACCTCAAGTGTTCTCTACCTCTACCCTATAATCTGTATGTTAGCTCTATAATATAGTGTTTAATACCTCCTGTATAGCAATAATGTTGCAGTCAGTATGGAAATGTAACAAATTCATTACTGTCTGTATGCCACAGATATAGAATCTATACATGTTTGATTTGTGTCCTATTAAATTTGTATAATAATGACTATTTGTTGTGCTAGTGTCAACAGTCAACCTCATACAATACAAGGGAATCGATAACCTGACAGTGGATGATGTGACATTTGGAAGGCTTTTATCATAATAGGAACCACACCATATAAGAGATGGGTAATTACCATGATTCCACATTAAACCTAATGACAGGAGAGGCAGCATTGCAGGCCCGGCTCCCAGAAGGTGACGGTGTAGCTGATACGGGAAGCTGTAATTGCTTCATTGTGTGCCAGAGAGCAAGGCTGCCATTAATGGACACGTGAAGCGAAATCACGGGAAACCTTTGGCCTGCGTGGGGTTGAGGCTTGCTCTTCACTAACTAACATGTCCAAGACTCTTAAAGGGGTACTCCTGTGGAAAACTTTTTTTTTAAATCAACTGGTGCCAGAAAGTTAAACAGATTTGTATATCACTTCTATTAAAAATCTTTATCCTTCCAGTACCTTTTAGGGGCTGTATACTAAAGAGAAATCCAAAAAGAAATGCATTTCCTGTGATGTCCTGACCACAGTGCTCTCTGCTGACCTCTGCTGTCCATTTTAGGTACTGTCCAGAGAAGCATGTTTGCTATGGGGATTTTCATCTCCTGACAGTTCCTAAAATGGACAGCAGAGGTCAGCAGAGAGCACTGTGGTCAGGACATCACAGGAAATGCATTTCTTTTTGGATTTCTCTTTAGTATACAGCCCCTAAAAAGTACTGGAAGGATTAAGATTTTTTAATAGAAGTGATTTACAAATCTGTTTAACTTTCTGGCACCAGTTGATTTAAAAAAAAAAAAAAAAAAAGTTTTCCACGGGAGTACCCCTTTAAGGGGAACCTGTCTGCCTTTTGCATGTTATATAGCAGGAGGAGCTGAGCAAATTGATGGTGCTGAGCAGAATGATGTATTCTTCCAAATCTCATTCTGGGCTCAGAAGTCCATTTGGCGTTCCTAATCGGTAACTCATAGCTGTGTCTGAATGAATGTTTATAGAGGTAAGGCTGCCAATCACTGATTAAGACCACCCACTGGACTCCTAAGCCCAAGATAAGTAGAGATTTCATTGAATAGATTACAATTCTACTTTTCCATTAAAGCAATCTACTCAACAAATACTCTATAACACAATATGCGCCGCTCAATGGGAAAAGTTACCCTTAAATTGAAGTCCTGTTTCTCTCCAGTCTTCCATGTTACTGAGGCTCTATGGGTTTAGTATTGGTACAATTAATACCTGATGTGATTGTTGCGGTTTGTTCTATTTTTCCAAACATTGAGAAGGGAAGTAGTCATAGTTGAGTCAAGGAACAAAACAGCCAGGTGGTTAACACTAGGAATAAATAGCAGCAGTGGTATTTACCTAATGGGATATGCATTGCACAGAATGTGCCGGGGCTTCTCATTTGTCCTATACAGTAAACATAATCTGGCCTGGTATTAAATGAGACAGTGCAGAACATCAATGATCCCTGCTGTGCAGATAAGAGAAAGTAATGGTTTTACCTCTGGTCCTGTTTAATCCTCTAGGAATAGATGGGTTATCTTGGGGTGATTTCTCTTCTGGGTTTTGAGGACATTTGTCTTTTGTCATATCAATTGGGAAATTGCTTTTCAAAACAAGATTTTAAGAGACTTACAAGAGATGCACAAATCATTTATATATTTATTTATTACATGGCTTGAGAATATAGTATATTGTATCGTAGCTATTTCCTTGCCTTCTTATTACTGCTGCATTCTGATTTTTCAATAGATTTTTCAATAGATTTAAAATGTTTCAAATGTTTCCAAAGATTATATTGAGGTACAGGGATGTGTGCGAATATAGGACAGATGTCCATACGTACACGGGGAGGTCAGGGGAGATAGCAGTCTGACAGTTGTTTTCAGTGCATATTCCCATCTCAGGCATATATGGTTTATCCATATGTGATAGATGCAGATCCCATCTATGGTTGCACTGGCCAAAGTTGGCCATGATTTCAAGAACAGTCAAGCTATTTTTCACCATATAGGACACTCTGGCATATAAGACGCACCCAATTTTAAAGGAGGAAAATCTAGAATACAATGTAAAGTATAGGACAGTGATCTTCAACCAGCGGACCTCCAGATGTTGCAAAACTACAACACCCAGCATGCCCGGACAGCCGTTGGCTGTTTTGCAACATCTGGAGGTCCGCAGGTTGAAGACCACTGGTATAGAAGGTAATACTCACGTGTCCCCACCGCTCTGGACTCGTCACCGCTGCCCTGGATGTCACCCTCCATCGCTGTCGCCGCGTCCCAGGGGTGTCCCCGTCACCCCGGAACGTCTCTGCTGCCCGGTATCCTCGCTCTCCGTCGCCGCCATCACGTTGCTACGCACGCCGCTCCTATTGGATGACGGGACGGCATGCGCGATGACGACGAAGGAGAGTACCAGCCATGCAGGGGCTCCCGGCAAGGAGCACACACCAAGGAGGCAGGTAAGGTCCCTCCCGGTGCAGCCGGGTTAGTGTCACTTTCGCTTCAGACGCGGCGGTCAGCTTTGATCGCCACGTCGGAAGGGTTAATACAGGGCCCCGGACGTTAATGTCTGCAGGGACCGCAGCAATAGAACAGCCCTGCAGGACCTGAGGAAGCAGATCAGCGTCAGATCCGTTGCACATGAGGTCAGGAAGAGCTGCAGGCACTATTTCATTGGCAGAAGTTTAGACTTTTATAGAGGGTATGGGGGAGAGGTGGTAGCAGGGGGTTGTATGAACGATGTCTTATACTGTATGCCTACACAGTGAGGTCTTCTGCAGCCTTTCATTGAAGATCTGGGGTTCTCCCAATGTATATTCCTGCAACCAAACAGAGCCTTATGTCTCATCCTAGTGTGAATGTACAGGTATGATTGTACCTGGCAGTGCAAAAAAAGCTAATATAACTTACTTTATATACAGTTTCAATGTTGCAAAATAAAGGAAATCCACATCTTAAAATTTTATTGGGGTCAGTTACAGCCTTGAGGATAACTATATTGTGAGGTGTTACTACAGTTTGGATTGTATCATATTAAGATGTGGTTTTATCTTAAAGCACAAGAGTATTCTAGTGCTGAAAAATAAATTACCGTATTTATCGGCATATAACACGCAATTTTTAGGCTAAAATTTTTAGCCTAAAGTCTGCGTGTTATACACCGATAAGCCGCTGCAGTTCAATGATTTAAAGCGGGCGCTTTAAATCAATCAACTGCAGCAGCTTTGCAGGTGCAGAGACCGCCAACGCTGCTGGCTTCTCTGCCCCTGCCTGTCCTGGGGTCTAGAGCCCTGCTGCCGGCCCTTCTCTCCCCCTGGCTATCGGTGCCGCTGCCCGTTCTCTCCCCCCCATTGCTGGCACCGATAGCCAGGGGGAGAGAAGCGGCGCCGGCAATGGGGTGGCGGCGCCGACAGACAGGGGGAGAGAAGGGGCAGCGGCACCCATTGCCGGCGCCGCTGCCCCGTTGCCTCGCCCATCCCCGGTTGTATAATTACCTGTTGCCGGGGTCGGGTCCGCGCTGCTTCAGGCCTCCAGTGTGGTGTCCCCTGCGTTGTTGCTATGTGCTGCACGGCGCAATGACGTCACTCGTCATGGCGCATGGGATGCACACCGGAGGCCTGAAGCAGCGCGGACCTGACCCCGGCAACAGGTAATTATACAACCGGGGATGGGGGAGGCAACGGGGCAGCAGCGCCGGCAATGGGTGCCGCTGCCCCTTCTCTCCCCCTGTCTGTCGGCGCTGCTGCCCCATTGCCGGCGCCGCTTCTCTCCCCCTGGCTATCGGCGCCGGCACCGATAGTCAGGGGGAGAGAACGGGCAGCGGCGCAGATAGCCAGCGGGAGAGAAGCGGCGGCAGCAGGGCTCTAGACCCCAGGAAAGGCAGGGGGAGAGAAGCGGGCAGCGACGGTCTCTCTCCCCCTGTCTTTCCTAAGGGTGTATCGGGGTATACACATGCACACACACGCACCCTCATTTTACCAAGGATATTTGGGTAAAAAACTTTTTTTACCCAAATATCCTTGGTAAAATGAGGGTGCGTGTTATAGGCTGGTGCGTGGTATACCCCGATAAATACGGTAAAAGTGAGCCATGATACATTGAAAATAAGTCACCTGATTCACCTCCGCTGCTGTTCTAACAGTTCCAAGCTCCCACTACTCACTGCTGCTTCCTATAATGTGTAGGAATTGCCCACATTGCCGGTCATTGACTGCAGCGGTGACCTGTCGCTGAGTGGTTTAATATTGCAGAGTTAGTGGGAATCAGCTATGAGCATTGTGGACCAGGAGCTGCTGAAACAGCAGCAGCAGGGGATAAATGAAGGTGAGTATGCCTTTATATTTAATGCACCATCGATTCACATAATTTTTTTCAGCACTAGAATACCCCTTTAATTACTGAATCAATAAAAAAATGTATAATTGTAATAGTGAAGTATGTGCTACTATTCTTTACCATTTTCAAATATGTTTTTCGTCCTAAAATTTTACGTTTAGCAAACTTGCTTGGTTTTGTAGGTACATTATCTCTCCTCTCGGATACAACTTAGTTATGGTCTCCCCCCCCCCCCCCACCAGCTCTGCTTTAGAAGCAGTGGTGACACCTTTGTGTAGAGTGGCTGGAGGAGCTCCTGAGTGCAAATCAGGCTCTCTGCTCTCCTTGCTCGGCTTATCTCAATCCATCCATCATGTCTGATAGTTGGTGACATAGTGCTGTTGTTTGGGAGCTGTCAGACACAGAAGAAAATGACCTGCCACTGACCCCAGCCCTGTCCAACAGCAATCCCGGAAGTGTGAGCAGACAGCAGTAGCAAAGGGAGGTAATCAGCCAGATGAGAATACCCCTTTAACACTCAACTGAAAGCAGGACCAGTTGTTTGTTAATTTTGTTTATTTCTTTGCTGACTGTATGTTAGGGGTATATTCACACCTAAAGTATATGTTGGCAAACCGGCTGAATGGTATCCTGACATTAACTGTGGTGTTAATGCCAGATCCAATAACATAGTAACATAGTTCATAAGGTTGAAAAAAGACCAGAGCCCATCAATTTCAACCTATGACCCTAATGAGTCCCTACTGAGTTGATCCAGAGGAAGGCAAAACACCCTCATACTAGAGGTACAAATTCCTTTCTGACTCCTAATATGGCAGTCAGAATAAATCCCTGGATCAGCGTTCTGTCCTATAGATCTAGAATCCATAACCTGTAATGTTGTTATTCTCCAAAAATGCACCCAGACCTCTTTTTAAATTATTTTACAGAGTTCCCAATGACCACCTCCTCAGGCAGAGAGTTCCATAGTCTCACTGCTCTTACAGTAAAGAACCCTTGTCTGTGCTGGTGTAGAAACCTTCTTTCCTCTAGACGTAGAGGATGCCCTTTTGTTATAGATACAGTCCTGGGTATAAATAGATCATGGGAGAGATCTCTGTATGGTCCCCTGATATATTTATACATAGTTATTAGGTCTCCCTTAAGCCTTCTTTTTCTAAACTAAATAACCCTAATTCTGATAATCTTTCTGGGTACTGTAGTTCTCCCATTCCCCATATTACTCTGGTTGCCCATCTTTGAACCTTCTCCAACTCCACTATATCTTTCTTGTACACTGGTGCCCAGTACTGTACACAGTATTCTATGTGTGGTGTGACTAGTGATTTGTACAACGGTAGAATTATTTCCTTGTCGTGGGCATCTATTCCCCTATTGATGCACCCCATGATTTTATTTGCTTTGGCAGCAGCTAAATTTACTGTTAACTAAGACTCCCAAGTCCTTCTCTACATCAGTCGTCCCAAGTGTGTTCCCATTTAATTCATAATCCCAGCCCGGATTATTCTTCCCCATGTGCATTATCTTACATTTATCAGTGTTGAACCTCATCTGCCACTTCCCAGCCCAAATCCCAAACCTATCAAGATCCATTTGGAACAGTGCACTGTCCTCTATTGTGTTTACTGCTTTACAGAGTTTAGTATCATCTGCAAAGATTGCTACTTTACTATTCAACCCCTTTGCAAGGTCATTAATAAATATATTAAATAGAACAGGATAAGTTTAATCAAACAAACCTAGTCTGATAGTGACTGTTTAATCCATTTCTAAGGCTGGGTTTCTGCTGGAGATCAAGCTGAGATGGCGGCGCTAGGACCGAGCAGACTGCATTACTGCCCCCATCGACTGAAATGCATCTCTGGATGGATCTTTTGGGAGATCTGCTCAGAAATGCATTACCATCTATGGGGACGGCAATGTAGTCCGCGCGGTCCTAGAGCTGCCTGCTCGATCTCCAGCAGAAATTCTGCCCAGAAATTCCACAGTGTGAACCTAGCCTAAGCGTATACAATGGAGTTTTTATTTATTTACTGACAGTCGGCAAATATTTTGGAAATTGTGAAGAGCTGAAACACAAAATTGCAGGACCCTTGATTGACAAAGTGATTATGTTTTATTTATATAAAGCCGGAAACCTCTTTATTAACTCAATGTAAAAAAAAAAAAAAAAAGAGCAATAGGAAATTTTTCTGGTGCCCTAGACAGGAAATCATTCGTTTCTAGAAGGAAATTTATAGCCGCTCTGTTCATAATGTGATATTTACCCTGCAGCCTTTAAAAATGGCGCTCATTGCATTGAATGGTTTCTGGTAAGCCATGGATCTGGATGGGTTATTGGCTAAAGATGAATTGTTTCTTCTATTTTTCTTTTTCTTATTATTTAGCTGTGAAAGAAACCTGAAAACACAACAGAAGTGTCAGTGTAGCAATAAGACATATTTCTAGGCTGTGTTCACACTGATTGTATTTGAGTTTCGGTTTAAAACTACTATAAACCTATTGTAAATTACAGTTTGTTGGTAAATGTTGTAATGGCTTCATATTAAACAAAAGCCATTAATCTAATTTGAACTAAACTTCTTGTTTTTTGTACTTTTCTTATTGCTACAGCAATGTAAATATTGTTCACTCTCACGCTCTGGGGTTGTCATAGTAACACAACATTAACTGCATGGGCATCTGTCATGTGACCTTCACTCACCACAACTTTTGTAATTTGGCTCTTTATTTTAACCATGTGCAGTATATTGGTACAATGTTTGCTATGGAGGTGTTCATACCTGAATGCTTCCGTCTTATTTGGTTTAGTGCCTTGTTATCAGTGGTCCTAGGAGTGTCCTCAAAGTAATGTACGCAGTAGTTCTGTGTATGGTATGGCCAAGGCTGTGCTGGGACATGCTTATGTGGCATTATTTTACTACATGAACTCTGATGCCCTATAGTACTGGCTGTTCATGCCAAGTGGTTGGTATTTTATATTTTGCTATAAGAAAATAAAACATGAACTGGAAGTCAGTGGTGTCATATAGTCTAGTGTAGTGGGATACATTGTAGCCTTCTGTGGGAGGTATACATCGGCTGACCATGAATAGGAGTCTGGAGTTGTCGCAGGAAGACTTTTAATCCCATAACTCCAAGCACTTGTATTCTCAATATGTGGGCGGGCATTCAACACCCCCCATGTGATGGCCGGCAGAGGACAGAAATGTTACTATTCTATACGGGCAACATGCTTAGGCACATGCTTGCTCGGAGCTTCCTTTCCCAAAAAGGGGACGTCACTAGAGGAATTTATGTTTTCCTAACAAATAAAAAAGGTGCAATAAAGCAGAGGTGTAAATAACTGTACATTTCACATCTGAAGAGGGTAATACATGAGGAGAGACCCAAATGTAAAAACTAACAGTGCGTTTGGAGACGACCTCTTCCATGCCATGTTGCTATGGAGTGTTGAGAGGATTGAAACATGAAGCTCCATGTCATTGTGGATCAGAGAACAAAAATTTGCTTGGCATACCAGCTGTTGTCCACTATGCATGTAAGGCAATACTTTGTATGCAAAATGCATCTTAAAGATCGTAGTATGTTATGGCAGGAAATGGGAGTTACTTATAACTAATGTATCCTATTTCTTACATACCCCACTTGTTTGAGATTCTATGCTTATATAGTACTGGTAAAACATTGAATATTTGGAGTATTTTACATTACAGATTTATTTACCATCTTTGAATCAAATGTAAGTTTTTGTGCACATTTTAAAGGGGTACTCCGGCCCTAAGACAGCTTATCCCACGTCCTGCCCTCTCAATGCAAGTCTATGGGAGTGGGTGTGATGGCCGTCACACCCCCTCTTATAGACTTGCATTGAGGGGGTGGGGCGTGACACCACATGGGGGGGGCTGAGTCGTGATGTCACGATACTGCGGCCCCGTGGTCGTGAGGCTTCAGACTCGGAGCCTCCAGTGCTGCTCTGAGCTCACACAGGTGGGTGCTGCATGAGAGATAGAGTACCCCTTTAAATACACTTCTGACTTTTGCTCAAAAAGTGCAGTGGCAGTTAAAAATAAATAAACACCGATAAAAACCTGTGTTGAACCCTAGCCGTTAAGAGATAAGAGAAGCACAGAATGGAAAAAATTGCACGCTGGCTTAAATGGGTGGGCAGATTTGCACCTATGTGGTATGTAGTAAGCTCCTATGCTCCTTTTAGCAGTATTTGCAGTTGTGCAGAATTATATGGTTCCAAATCTATTTGGGGAGGGGGGGGGCTAGAGAATTACTTACGCTTGACACCAGAAAATGTGTGACTTAAAAAAAAAAAATTTACACTAGTTTTCAGGTATCAAGCATTGATAAATCCCTGCATGGGATACAAGGGAGCCTTAGACATTAGCAGTTGTGCAGACATTAGCAGTTGTTAACATATTAGTTGTGCAACTTTTGTATAGTACTTCACTAGTTGATTTGAAAACAATTTGTTCGGAGTATCCCTTTAATAGTAAAATAAATGTAAAATGAGTATTGAGAACTAGAATAAAAAATATATCTAAAAATGATTTACAGCAGATAATGCTAATTTATTAAACGTTTTACAAATCAGTAATGGGAAGTTCAATCAAGTTGTAAACACAATTTATTAAAAAAAAATCAGAAATTGAAAAGACAAATGATAAAATAGACATAGTAATGAGTGGTGTTATCAACTAGAACATTGCGTACTAGGACTATGACATAAAGCAATCGTTATCATTTTTCTAAAGCTGATAGTAAAAGAATTATTTGGAAATCAGTGACAGTCTGTGATTTCCAGATGTTTTTAAATTTCCTATCAAAAGAAAAAGCTGTATTTAGGTCATATGTGCTGTAATTCCAGGATATTCTGTAATGTTGTTGCATTTAAAAAAAAAAAAATGGTTCATTCATGTCCATGGTATTAAGATGAAAACCATCAGATGAAATGTTTTCTAGTTGAGATTGTAATGGACATTTAATCCCTTTGTGTCAATAATATGGATATTTATGTCCTATGACAAGTGTGGGGAGGAATTAAATGAAAGCCCTAGCTTGATGGCCAATTCCAAACCTATCAGTGTGGAGTGATGAGTGACCATTTTATATCCCTTATCTAGTAGTCTTGTTGCTGACAGTAACCAGTCCATTATTCAGAACGGTGTAGAAAATAATTGCCCAACTAAGAAATTGTATTTATGGTCAGAAATTTTTTATGAGACCGTTTTGATACATTATGCACTAGGTGCGCATTCTCCTGAGTTATATTATAGGCTTCCACCAAACAAGACACATACGGTACTTGAGCGTTTGGGACTTACCATGTGGATTGGTTAATGCCTATTTATCTAGACTGGGAATAAAGCGAATGAATGTTGCTGCAAACGTGCATTCATTCTTGAAATTTGCCAGTGAAAACATCACAAAAGTGGGTCAACAAATGACAAAGTGCTCAGCTGCCAATTGATCGCATCTTTTATCTAGGCTCTAAGATCATCATTTTTCACTAACACATCTCCCCTGTAAAGAGGGAGTATACTGTTAGCAATAGTGTATGTGTACGAGAGGAGGGGACTGAATGAGTTATTGTTCTTCCAAACCCCTACCAGTAATTGACAAATATGAATGAAATGAGCACTGAATGACTTTTTTGATCATTGAGCAATTCATCTGCCCATGTAAAATGACCCTTTAAGGGTCCCATAGTCATTAGTCAAAAGTCAGCCAACTTCAGCAGGACTGACCAAATTTCTAATGTGTATGGAGAGCATTTAAACTCTCCCCCAACAGTTGATTTTGGGGGAAAAGAAGGGCCAGGCATGTTGGATTTCAGTTTCACCACCATTTGTTCTCAAATAAATAGAATGGCTTACCACATAGATAGTAGCGGCTTACTATTTATCTCTCCAATAAAAACCCATAAACGTCTGGCCAAGTCAAATGTGTGTGTAGGGAACGGAAGAGAAAGCTATCAGCTATTGAAAGTATGTGGGAACCTTTAAACATAAGTGAAAAAGTTCAGAATTTTTGGTTCTAATGCTTCGTCTGTTTGCATTTGTACAAAACAACGTCAAGTCTTGTCCATAGATTGTCAGGTTTTTCCTGTTCTAACAAAGATCTTTTATAGGTAAAAGTGCTCAGGGTGGGAGATAATAAGATAACCCATACCTGCATCCGAGCCCCAGATGCTTCCATCCCTGTTGCTCAGAACTTCCTGTGATATGTAGAAATCTTCTGCCCAATCACTAGCTGCAGCGGGTTTTTCCTATGTGTTGGGGTTAAGAACAGGAAGATCTGAGCAAGAGGGATGGAACCAGCTGGGGCTTGGCTACAAGTAAGTATGAGTTATCTTTTTTTGTCCCCTCACCATGAACACTTTTTCATATAAAAATATTTACTTTCACAACCTATTTAAGGACCAGGCAATATAGATATACATGAAAATTGTTGGGACTGATAAGATTTATGAAATTCATTGCTTTGTTTGGAGTGGTGGTGAGTTCCCAATACTCATATTGTAGCTGAGAGAAATGAAATCAAGGCTTTGACTTATTGACTCCTTTCTTTGTAAATAGATATTGATCATCTTCCATCCAGCAGATTTTCAATATGGTGCACGTCAATACAACGCATCCACCTTCATAGAGGATCTGCTGTAGAAGTTCAATGCTATACATCTCCCCATCAAGGTGGGGGAATTCCTTGGTGGCCAGCTAACATACAGTGATCAATACTGAATTTTTGAACACATGTAAGGACTGACTTGGACTGTATATTGAGCGCTGCATTTAGTCTAATTTTGTCTTTTTCTTGTTTATATCTTTAGTGTTTTGTATAATCATGCATGTTTGATACCATCTTTAACCCATTCAGGACAGTGGGTATGCCCTTGTGTCCTGGTAGTTAAGGATTCAAGGCGTACCTGTACACCCTGGTCCTGTTACTGCTGTTTGAAGCACGCACACGAGCTGTGCGTGCTTCATACGGGCTTATTAACCGCTTCCCTAATAAAACTTTTAGTCACTCCCCTTTTCCCATATTTTAAAATAAAATAATGTAATAAAAAAGAAACATATATGATACTGCCACGTGTGTAAATGTCTGAACTATTAAAATATAGTATTAAAATATAATTAGTTAAACCCCACGGTCCAAAATTGTGCATTTTTGGTCACTTCATATACAAAAAAATAAAAATAAAAAGTGATCAAAAAGTCCCATCAAAATAAAAATGGTACCGATAAAAACTACAGACCACAGCGTAAAAAATGAGCCCTCATATAACCCCTTATGTGGAAAAATAAAAAAGTTATAGGGGTCAGAAGAGAACTATTTTAAACATATTAATTTTGGTGCATGTAGTTATAATTTTTTATAAGTAGTAAAATAAAATTGGGTATTTTTGTAATCATATGGACCTACAGAATAAAGATAAGGTGTCACTTTTACCGAAAAGTGCTCTGCGTAGAATTGTTTCTAAATGGCCCCAGCGGATAGGGGATACGTCTTTTTCCACAAGATTCTCCTTTAAGTCAGAGATCAGAAATAGGTTTTCTAAACTGAACAAATCTTTTAATCTTTAAATATAGTGTTAGCGATCATTTTGAAGCATAGAAGTGTAGTGTATTGAATACAGATTTGCAGTAACATGTGTCCTTTGTTGGGGATGGTGTCCTCTTCTCTGTCAGATATTTCGGATAAAGAATCATTTGGGGTTTTAATCTAATTGGATTATGGATGTAAAGCTTCATCAGGTTAGGTAACTGCCTATTGCAACCTATTATATTATTTATTTCAGGTTCTAATTTGAGCTGATAAAAAGCTAGTATCCTATCAGTCTTGTCAACCGGTGACATCATATTTTATTTGCTGTTTGCTGCATTTCTTTACTGTACATTCTGTGATATATTACACCTGATGGCCGGTGTCTCTTCTACGCTTGTACCTACAATACTTTGTGGTATATTGGATGTTAAAACATGTTAAGAACTACCGTAGAGCATATTGTTATTCCATAGTGCTACAGTCAAGCCGAAAATGGTAATTTTTAAGTGTTTTTATGGAAGATAGCAAAACCAGGAATAACAAAACCTTATATTGAGAAAAGACACAATGTTTGGGATGTACTCAATCTGGTGGACGACCGAGAACTACTAGTCGGGGTATAATCTCCTTTCTACCCCAATGAAGTAATGTATGAAATATGAATGATAGATTGACTGGTTCTCAAGGTTTTAAGAAGAAAAGATGGTGTACGTGTATGAATGTAGTTATGGATGTGTTAAGTAATTCATTTTAAGAGTTAGAGAAGTATTGTTGGTGGTGTAATGTAGATGGATTTGAACTGATGAGTTATTGGTGGTGTAGTGTAAATAAGTTATTATCAGTTTGAAGGAATAGTGGTTATTGTAATTAAATGGTGTATAGGTGTAGTGAAATGAGAGAAAAGAAAAAAGAGAAGAAAGAAAAAGGGGAGACAGAGAAAAGAAAATGAAGAAAACTTGGATAGATCAAAAATTGGTACAATTTATTATAATTTATAAAAAGGCAAGTGCTGGGCCCTAGCACTTATACTTTCCAGTATTTTCAATAAAACAAAAGTAAAAATCAAAGTGACAGTAGTAAGCAAATAATCAGCAGAGTCCATAGACTTAAGCACTAATCAAACTGTGTTTCATATATGATCTCGGTACTCCGACCGAGTAACAGTTCACCACAGTTCAAGCGACGATATTATAGCCATATAGTTATATCCACTGTGTAGAAGTAGCGGTACTGCGACCGCAGAAACAAAGTAACAGTCAAACAATGTTGCGGGCGCGACTCCCAAAATACAATGTACCAGCCGACAGCGGGGGAATATGATCGCGGTGATGTGCCCGCGCTGACAACTTGCAAAGTCTAAGCCGACCGCCGGGGAATATGATCGCGGTACTGTGACCGTGCTGGTAATGTGCAGAGCGAGGAGGCCGTGTGAGAGCAGTCCCACAGTGGGCCGCAGACTGGGAGGCTCCAGCGGCTGCAAGGCTGAATTTTGCAGGTAAGGGGAGAGTAGTGGTGGTACTATGTACCTCTTACCCTATACCTCCGGTGCCTCGGCGAAGTACTTCCCTGCTCCAGTAGTGGTAAGCTGTCCGTCCTCGCTCTGGTGGTGTAGCGGCTCCCTGCGGCTGTGGCTATGAATGAGCTTCTCCTCGTGGTGTTGAGCGCATGTGAGGTCACGGTCGCGCTGTGATGATCCTCTGTATCTGTCTTTGCCTCGAGGTTGAGCTGGTTGCTGTAGTTCTTGTAGTAGCGTCTATTGGCCTAATCTGCTGAACGACTAGATGCGTTTCAGACCTCCTGGGTCCGTCATCAGTAGTGAGGACGGACCCAGGAGGTCCGAAACGCGTCTAGTCGTTCAGCAGATTAGGCCAATTTGATTAGTGCTTAAGTCTATGGACTCTGCTGATTATTTGCTTACTACTGTCACTTTTATTTTTACTTTTGTTTTATTGTAAATACTGGAAAGTATAAGTGCTAGGGCCCAGCACTTGCCTTTTTATAAATTATAATAAATTGTACCAATTTTTGATGTATCCAAGTTTTCTTCATTTTCTTTTCTCTGTCTCCCCTTTTTCTTTCTTCTCTTTTTTCTTTTCTCTCATTTCACTACACCTATACACCATTTAATTACAATAACCACTCCTTCAAACTGATACTGTAATAACTTATTTACACTACACCACCAATAACTCATCAGTTCAAATCCATCTACATTACACCACCAACAATACTTCTCTAACTTAAAATTAATTACTTAACACATCCATAACTACATTCATACACGTACACCATCTTTTCTTCTTAACACCTTGAGAGCCAGTCAATCTATCTTTCATATTTTATACAAAACCTTATATTGGTTTGTTTTGGGTTGTGCAGTGATTTATAAATGTAAGATGACACTAAAATGACATGCGAAACACCACCTGGCTATTCATGACTCGCTGTTATCTGTTAGAAAATAGAATTGAAGCAGGAAAGAGACATTTTGGCTACTATAGTTTTCCTCCCACGTCACATAAGGGATCTACCTCCAGTGGGGGTGACGTTGCACGTCTTAATCTAAAAGGGGAAAGTAAAGGAAAACATGTTGTTGTGATACACCTACACACAGCATGCACATATATTGAAGCACCTGTTGTGTGGACACCATGTAAATATATATACAGTGTAGTAATTGATTTCTCATACTATATACTCACTATACAGTTCACATTTGTTTATATATATATATATATAATATTATATATATATATATATATATATATATATAGTGACAGAATGGTTGCTAAACTGAAGAATATAGGAGTGTCTCCTATCAAGGTTGGGTCTAAAGCCCTAAAATAGGAGCAGGATGTTGGAGTTGGATGTTAGAGCAGGATGATAGAGCAGCTTCCACTTCAGATACGTTCCACTTCTGCTAGGAGTTGGTTAGGCTCATCAGAAGCCACAAGAGACCTCTCACAGAGATTGCCTTCCGGTGTGAGACACAGGTTAGGTCCGGCTTGTGAGAGCTACAGTCTGGAGAAATCCTAAGTCTGGTGAGACAAGCCGAACAGGTTTTTGTTTTTTCTAATGTGCTCAGTGTTTCCAGTGTTTGCCTTGGTGGATGAAGAATAAAGCTAACCATTTTAACCCCTTAAGGACCGGGATTTTTTCCGTTTTTGCATTTTTGTTTTTTGCTCCTTGCCTTTAAAAAATCATAACTCTTTCAATTTTGCACCTAAAAATCCATATTATGGCGTATTTTTTGCGCCACCAATTCTACTTTGTAATGACGTCAGTCATTGTGGCCAAAAATCTACGGTGAAATGGGAAAAAAAATCATTGTGAGACAATATTGAAAAAAACCTGCTGTTTTGTAACTTTTGGGGGCTTCCATTTCTACGTAGTACATTTTTCGGTAAAAATGACACCTGATATTTAATCTGTAGGTCCATATGGTTAAAATGATACCCTACTTATATAGATTTGATTTTGTCGTACTTCTGGAAAAAATCATAACTTCATGCATATGCGTACATGTATATATAACATATTCATATATATGAATTTTTTATATATATAACATGATATTGTACTATGTATGGATAATTGAATTTAAACCATTGAGAAAGGGCTGGAGATTTTCCATATACATACCCTGTGTGTTTATATATGTATCTTTTTTGTGATCAGGTATTTATATGTAATAGGTGGATTATATGTCTGGATCCATGCCGCTTTTTATATCTATCCCGATTCTTTGTGTGTGTTAATGATCATGTGACTAGATATCTGTGTATATATGTCCATTACCACACCATGTTTTTATGCCATGACTAAGGGCTCAACAGCCCGAAACGCGTAGGCTATTGTCTCCTGTACCATTTGCTATTCTGCATGTTGAATAAAGCACCGGATTTTACCTGCTACTATTGTGCCGGATCTCATCTATTGTTTATATATAATATATTGGTCCGAGTGGAAGAAGACTGCAGCCCAATACATCACACTGTAGTTCAGTCTATCAACAATCAAGGCAGGACATTGCTGTGGCTGGTGATTTAACTGAGCTGTAGTGTTGCGTGTTGGGCCCTCAAAGCAGGAAGAAAACTGCAGCAGAGGATGGGACAGCCATAGTGGTGGCAGTGGGGAAAGGGCACAAGGTAAGTTGAGTTTTTTTTTTTGGTCTTTCATTGTGGCAACCTGGGTGTATATATATATATATATATATATATATATATATATATATATATTTATATATTAGAGGGGAAAAGTTAGCCCGAATATCCCTTTTAAGGTCCAAACTTCATCAGATTATAAAATAATATGGAAGATGGGGTCTAAGATACAGTTAGGAACCATACAAATAGTTTCTTGAGCAATGTAGACAGTTTATTAATGCAAATCTATTTCCATGTTAACAAGAGGGACAAAAGTAGGGACACTTGGGAGGTGTGCATCATGTAAGTGTAGTGGTGCAATCCTTACAATGGCTGAAGACTGCACAGAATGCTGCAGTTCTTATCTTAAAATGATACCTGGGAATTCGCCGGGGTTCAGTTGTGTGGTATCTGAAGAAATATCAGGGGAAATAACTAGTGCGGCATTAGCATTCCACAAATCACTTCTCAATGTTAAATGAAAGGCAGTGATCACAAAGTGAGAGCAGAAGCAGACACAGCCAGGTAAAGACTTGCCTCCCGATAGCTGTCTTTTGTTCTACATCAGTGATTTTCATTGACAGCCGCTGTGTATTCGCTGCACGTCATCCTTATTTTTACTATTGTCTTATTTGCTGCTCATTGGTTGCATTGTAGGTGTGATGCATTGTGGATTCTTTACACCGCTAAATCCACACTACTTTATTCTAATAGTTTAAGCGCCTGTCTCATTACAAGCTGGCCTAGTCATCTGTATGTATAATGTGTAGGCTCACCTATTTGGTGATCCTACACAAAAATGTTAGGAAGCTGCATGAATAGCACTTCTTTGATGTAGACTTATTATTGGAATCCCTCGCTTTAGCAGCAGGAGCAGGCTGATAATAAGATACCAGATTGCGTGCTTTTTCACATTCCCTGCTGCTTACCTACAAATCTTTTACCAGAATAAATGCTGTTATAAAACTGCCTGCAGTCCCCTGGCTTGTCGGCTATATTCTTGGAATGTCAGTAATAATGCAATAGCCCTTGTATATTTCTGAAGGTTTAACCAATGGTAAAACTAAGCACAGACTCCATTTTATTGTAGCATGGCCTCTGTTGGGTATCGGTACATGGCGTGCTATACATTTATGTTCTTTAGACTATTTACTCCTACTGAAAGCTCTAAAAAGCAGTAAGAAAAACGGTCTAGTTTTTTGTTAAAATCATGTATATGTATACCAGCAATGAGTTAACATGGTTAGCAGTTACTGTGGATAAATCTCCACAGTGCCTTGTGTCCGTAGTTTACATTTATATACCTTGTTGGGTAGGGTAGCAACACAAAGCATAGACAGATGACTGGGAGAGGTAGAGTAATAACACAGAGCATACACGGATGAGCAGGAGAGGTAGGGTAACAACACAGAGCATACACGGATGAGCAGGAGAGGTAGGGTAACAACACAGAGCATACACGGATGAGAAGGAGAGGTAGAGTAACAATACAGAACATACACGGATGAGAAGGAGAGGTAAAGTAACAATACAGAACATACACGGATGAGAAGGAGAGGTAAAGTAACAATACAGAACATACACGGATGAGCAGGAGAGGTAGAGTAACAATACAGAACATACACAGATGAGAAGGAAAGGTAAAGTAACAATACAGAACATACATGGATCAGCAGGAGAGGTAGGGTAACAATACAGAGCATACACGGATGTGAAGGAGAGGTAGGGTAACAATACAGAGCATACACAGATCAGCAGGAGAGGTAGAGTAACAATAAAGAGCATACATGGATGAGAAGGAGAGGTAGAGTAACAATACAGAACATACACGGATGAGAAGGAGAGGTAGGGTAACAACACATCATACATGGATGAGCAGTAGAGGTAGGGTGACAGCACATCATACATGGATGAGCAGTAGAGGTAGGGTAACAGCACATCATACATGGATGAGCAGTAGAGGTAGGGTAACAGCACAGCATACATGGATGAGAAGGAGAGGTAGGGTAACAGCACAGCATACATGGATGAGAAGGAGAGGTAGGGTAACAGCACAGCATACATGGATGAGAAGGAGAGGTAGGGTAACAGCACAGCATACATGGATGAGAAGGAGAGGCAGGGTAACAGCACAGCATACATGGATGAGAAGGATAGGTAGGGTAACAGCACATCATACATGGATGAGCAGTAGAGGTAGGGTAACAGCACATCATACATGGATGAGCAGGAGAGGTAGGGTAACAGCACAGCATACATGGATGAGAAGGAGAGGTAGGGTAACAGCACAGCATACATGGATGAGAAGGAGAAGTAGGGTAACAGCACATCATACATGGATGAGCAGGAGAGGTAGGGTAACAATGCAGCATATACGGATGAGCAGGAGAGGTAGGGTAACAACACAGCATACACGGATGAGTAGGAGAGGTAGGGTAACAACACAGCATACACAGATGAGCAGGAGAGGTAGGGTAAGAACACAGCATACACAGATGAGCAGGAGAGGTAGAGTAAGAACACAGCATACACAGATGAGCAGGAGAGGTAGGGTAACAGCACAGCATACACAGATGAGCAGGAGAGGTAGAGTAAAAACACAGCATACACAGATGAGCAGGAGAGGTAGAGTAACAACACAGCATACACAGATGAGCAGGAGAGGTAGGGTAACAACACAGCATACACAGATGAGCAGGAGAGGTAGGGTAACAACACAGCATACACAGATGAGCAGGAGAGGTAGAGTAAAAACACAGCATACACGGATGAGTAGGAGAGGTAGGGTAACAACACAGCATACACGGATGAGCAGGAGAGGTAGAGTAACAACACAGCATACACAGATGAGCAGGAGAGGTAGAGTAACAACACAGCATACACAGATGAGCAGGAGAGGTAGAGTAACAACACAGCATACACAGATGAGCAGGAGAGGTAGGGTAACAACACAGCATACACAGATGAGCAGGAGAGGTAGGGTAACAACACAGCATACAAAGATGAGCAGGAGAGGTAGGGTAAGAACACAGCATACACAGATGAGCAGGAGAGGTAGGGTAACAACACAGCATACACAGATGAGCAGGAGAGGTAGAGTAACAACACAGCATACACAGATGAGCAGGAGAGGTAGGGTAACAACACAGCATACACAGATGAGCAGGAGAGGTAGGGTAACAACACAGCATACAAAGATGAGCAGGAGAGGTAGGGTAAGAACACAGCATACACAGATGAGCAGGAGAGGTAGGGTAACAACACAGCATACACAGATGAGCAGGAGAGGTAGGGTAACAACACAGCATACACAGATGAGCAGGAGAGGTAGGGTAACAACACAGCATACACAGATGAGCAGGAGAGGTAGGGTAACAACACAGCATACACAGATGAGCAGGAGAGGTAGGGTAACAACACAGCATACACAGATGAGCAGGAGAGGTAGAGTAACAACACAGCATACACAGATGAGCAGGAGAGGTAGGGTAACAACACAGCATACACAGATGAGCAGGAGAGGTAGGGTAAGAACACAGCATACAAAGATGAGCAGGAGAGGTAGGGTAAGAACACAGCATACACAGATGAGCAGGAGAGGTAGGGTAACAACACAGCATACACAGATGAGCAGGAGAGGTAGGGTAACAACACAGCATACACAGATGAGCAGGAGAGGTAGGGTAACAACACAGCATACACAGATGAGCAGGAGAGGTAGGGTAACAACACAGCATACACAGATGAGCAGGAGAGGTAGGGTAACAACACAGCATACACAGATGAGCAGGAGAGGTAGAGTAACAACACAGCATACACGGATGAGTAGGAGAGGTAGGGTAACAGCACAGCATACACAGATGAGCAGGAGAGGTAGGGTAACAACACAGCATACACAGATGAGCAGGAGAGGTAGGGTAACAACACAGCATACACGGATGAGTAGGAGAGGTAGGGTAACAGCACAGCACACACAGATGAGCAGGAGAGGTAGAGTAACACCATTAAGCCTCCTGGGAGCTGATGAAAGTCTCCTTTCTCCTACATTCCTAATATGCTGTGAGGAAAGGTTTGGTTTGATTAATGAAAATCTGACAGAATGTGATCATCTTCATGGGTTATTCTCGCTCTGCTGGATTTGTGCAGATTTTCTGAGAAGCCATCTAATAGCGTAATTCACTGCTGTACAATAAAATGATGTTACAGCCCGCACATGTGAATGAGGCACTGGATAGTCTATCTCTATATAATACCTATACTATGTATTGATGATTTGTTAAATAGACTTAGATACTAGGTCATTATTTATGACTTACACTAAAGTGTTTTTTCCTAATTGAGTTTTTTTTTTTTTTTTTCATTGGGAACCATATGTTGTTTGTTTTCCTATTTTGGTTCATACATTATTTATTCATCTAACTGATCATTGGTTCTTGTTATATTGCCTTGTTTCAATAACCTCTTTAGCCTACTTTTATACCTCATTTACAGTGGCCCAGATAAATCAATCTCTCTGAGACAAAAATATTTGATTTGCCGATAGTGACCCATTTTGAAAATTGAAATTGAAAATCAAAAATACATTTTTGTCTCAGATAGATAAATAAACCTAGGCCTTGTGCACATGGAAGCACTGCTCTGTTGACCGTGTTGTGTCCCGGTACAGAATGTACAGTTCCTAAAGTCCCCTCTGCTAGAGTCCCTTAAGTCCACAGGGCTCTCCTGCAGGATCCCCCTAGGTCATTATTATGATTTCTATTGTACATTAATTCTGTATGTTTATTATTGTATTGTATTTTACAGTGAATATAAGCTATGTGCAAAGGTTATTAGGATGTGTAAACTGTATAGGACTTTCCTAAGGTCATGTGATATGGTCATGTGATATGTGATCACTTGATACCCAGAGTTCCAGAGGCACAGGTAACCACAGGCAACCAGCTACCAATGGGATTTTGTCCAGCCCCCTGATATATAAAGGGCTGTAGTCTCCCCACTAGCTCTCGGTTCCTGCTCTTCTTCCTGGACACTAAAGCAAGCACAAGTCCTGTACAAGTTCAGTCCAGTCCAGCTGGGCCAAAGCCACATCTAATCTGTAAGTCTCATTTATGTCTACAAGTCAAGTCTCTACTGTCCCTACCAAAGTCATAACAGTAGCACAGTGGCCTGCATCATCATTATTACCATTACAAGTCCAAGCAAGCCTGAGAGGTTCCCTGTGTCCCAGTCACCTCTGTGGAAGTTGGCTATCTGTAAAGACTGTTATACTGCCTTCTTCAGTAAAGTTCTAGTTGCATCTAAACCTGCTTTCATTTAATATATGCTGTTTCTGGGTTAGTTGTTGGCGGTGCCCTACACGCACATCCTGGCTTCACGAACACTACAAGGGATTATATTACCATCTGTCCCTGGGCTATTACCACCTGCCCTACTACTACCTGCACTACACCACCCGGGTACCACAAGCGCCATAGGTGCCCAGGTTGTAAGGGATCCAGCATCTTTTTTTTCCTATGACAGAGCAGAAAGAGTAAAGGAAATTACTATCAATGCTACTGTATGTTATACAGAATCCACCCTCTTTTGATTTCATTCAGAGGGACACCAGTTTTTATCCTATCAAATATGTATAAAACTCCATCATATTTTGTATTTGGGTGTATTCACACCACGTTTCTGAGGCCGGCGACTAATCTCATTCATTTACATTTGCTGACCGGAGTGAGATAGTGACTCCGGTCGGCTCTTTTTTGCCCTGTATCCAGTTTTGTTGCGGACTGAAAACTTTCCCAGCCGGACCGGCAGACGGATCTCCAAATTACGGTGTGAATACACCCTTATAAAGGTTTTCACCCTAGGAGCAAATCTAGAATACCTCCAAAATGTAGCATTTTATGTAGCACATGCCATCGATGCCTTTGTGACATGGAGCTGCCACTGTTCACCCTCCTGCCCATGGCTCTGCGTTGTGGGGGTCTAAGCAGTATCATCATTAGTATTATAGGCAAAATCCCTATTCCCCTTATTAGTCCAATTTACTGTGAATTGTAAAGTGTGCCCCCCATTTGTAACTGATCATCAGAACTAGAACTGTGCAGGTAGTATTACTGCATTTTCCTATTGGTATATTAGCAGTGTGTGACTGCAGACGGTGTGTAATTTACTTTATAAGGACTTGGCAGCAATGTACATCTGAGGTTTTCTTTTTTCCACATTCCATCCAGTAGGACGTGAGTAGTGTATTCTGAATGTATCAGACCTCCCAGTACTTGATGGCAGTGGGTGTTCTGCTTCCCCCTCAGCATGCTGTGTATGCAGGGTGAGACTAGTGGGAGGGACTCTTTATAAGGAGATTTAGAGGATTTACATCTCACACGGAGGCATCAGATGTGTTTAAATATGAGAGAGAGAACATCAGGGATATGCTAGATAAAGAGCCTGATGCAGTCATTCACTTTCCTGCCTTTGACTATATATCTAAATACATAGGCTTTATCACTTTTTTTTACAATAAATACAAAAATGATTTGTTATTTGGGTGCAATACACGTTTCCTGTATCAGTATAAGGTACAACAACTTCAGTTGCATTTAAATAGGATTTTCCCATTAAGGCAACTTATGGCCTTTCCTAAGACAGGGTCTAATTCCTGAGATATCACAAGAAGGCTAGGTTTCCACTTGGGTTTTTTTCTGGCAGTTTTTGGAATACTGCCACTGTAGTTTTTGAGCCAAAGCCAGAAGTGTATGCAAATGGAATAGGACATATAAAGGAAGGACTTACGCTTCTCCTCCTTTATGGATCCACTTCTGACTTTAGCTCAAAAACTGCAGTGGTAGTTTTCCAAAAACTGGAAACTTAGCCGAACAGGGGTACTAAATGATAGTGCTTAAAGCATACCTGTCATATCCCATAAAAATGTTTTTTTTTTTTTTTTTTTTTTTTTTTTTTTTAATATATCACTCAGTACCTAATCCTAACCATGTACATCTAATTTTTATGTATCTAGCACCTTTATTTATTTTTTTATTACACTTTTAATTTAGCTCACTAGTCTGAATTCCTCTCAAAGGGAGGGGGCGTGGCCTCACTGTGCAGGTCTCCGCCCCCTCCCTCAGTATGCTGTCTGCTCACATCTCCCCTAGGATTAGCAAAACTCCCAGCTTGTCCTCACTGTCGGGACATGCTGGGAGTTGCAGTATTGCTAACCCTAGGGGAGATGTGAGCAGGCAGATGGTTGCATCTCCCCTAACATTAGCAAAACTACAATTCCCAGCATGTCCACACTGTCAGGGCATGCTGGGAGTTGTAGTATTGCTAACCCTAGGGGGAGAGATGTGAGCGGCGGCCGGGGGCTATGGGAGGGAGAGATGTGAGCGGCATACGGCGGCTATACAAGCGGCAAAGAAAGGGCTGATGCGGCGGCGATTCTGGCAGCTGCACCAGCCGACATCAGCTGTTTTCCCCTGTGCGCTCCTGGCACTCACAGCATCAGTATTGCTAGGAGTGCTCTGATGTCGGCTGCAGTGCAGTTTACTTACCCTCTGCTCGCTCCTGGCTGCCATCCACTCACACAGGCAGAGTGAGGAGGCCATGAGCAAGCACAGCAGTGCTGGACCTGTTGTCAATAAAACCTGGGTCCATGACGTAGGTGATGACAGCTGGACATGGCTGAACTGGCATGTGTCCAAGCAGGGAGGGGGACCCCTAGTGGCCAGTTTTTTGACTGGCTTTTTCAGCATGAAATCATTAAAACATACATATCAAAAGTTTTTGTATCTGACAGTGCCAACTTAAACAGAGCTCTGATAGAGTATGCACACTGCTCTATTCAAACTCTATGGGGAGAGATTCATCAAAACCTATACAGAGGAAAACTTGCCCAGTTGCTCATAGCAACCAATTAGCTAGCTTCTATTATTTTTAGGAAGGCCTGTGAAAAATGAAAGAAGCAATTTGATTGGTTGTTATGGGCAGCTGGATAAATTTTCCTCTGCACAGGTTTTGATAAATCTTCCCCATATATGTGACTTCAAATGATACAAAGATACTTGGCTTGCAGAATTCAGCTTTTTTCAGAAGTCCCATTAAAGGGGTTTTCCACTTTCTTCCAGCACTACCATAAGCCACTTGGGCATAGTTCACCAGAGCTTCACAGGTTGCCACTGTAGTCCTCTTCCCCTCCTACATGACGACATCATGGAGCTGGTGGATGTTAGATACCTTGCGCTACACCACCTTCCATTTGAGAATGTGCCACAGATGCTTAATAAGGTTTAGGTTTGGAGACATGTTTGGCCAGTCAATCACCTTCACCCTCAGCTTCTTAGCAAAGCAGTGGTCGTTTTTGGAGGTGTTTTTTTTAATGATGTTTAAATAGCCCTGCAGAAGCTGGGAGTCTGCTGCAGACTGGCATGGCTGGGCAGCCGGCTCGATGACAATGTCTGCACAATGGATGGATTCCCGGTGTCCTACAGGTATGGCACGGGATGCGTCCGGCCGGATCGGTGGTGATGGTGGTAAAGATGCGGTGATTGGAGCGGTGAGCGGATGCAGACGATCGGCAGTGATACCAGGCGGCGTCCTCACGGCTGGGTCCGCGTGCCTGTACAGTGGTCCCAGTTATAGTTTGGAGTTTATATAGTCTCTATGCTTTGATTGGTTGCCATTTTGGGTATATTGTAATTCGTTGACGGGATTACAGGTGAATAAAGATATTAGGAGAGTGGAAACAAGACAAAATATAATAATTATATATACAACTAGTCTGTGAAATTTTTATTTTTAAACATGTGAATATGGATATGGAATACGAAGTGTAGAAAATATAGAAAATATAAATCCTATATGGAGTTGAAAACCTTTATAAATGAATGGGTGGAGTAGAATACAATAAATACATCATAAAAGTACGACTGTTGTAAGGGTATAAGGATAATAATACCAACGTAAATATAAATACAGCAGTATATAAATATAGAGTTAAAAAAATAGAGTAAAAAATATAAATATAAATACAGCAATAGAAATAAAAATATACCGTATATACTCGAGTATAAGCCGAGTTTTTCAGCACGATTTTTCGTGCTGAAAACGCCCCCCTCGGCTTATACTCGATTGAACTGTCAATCCCTTCATCAGTGGTCTTCAACCTGCGGACCTCCAGGTGTTGCAAAACTACAACTCCCAGCATGCCCGGACAGCCGATGGCTGCTAGGTGTTGTAGTTATGAAACCTCTGGAGGTCCGCAGGCTGAAGACCACTGCGGCCCTAGTCATCATCCAGCCCCCTCCCTTTTGTTTTTTACTCACCTCCCCTCGGCGGGAAGTTAGGGTGAGCTGGTCCGGGCCATCTATGCTGCAGGGACCGTCCGGTGGGGAGGATTAGTTGTTGCGGGCTGTCCATATTCACCGGGGGGGGGGCCTCTTCTCCACGCCCGGCCCCGTACTATTGACGTTGACGACGATGCACAGGGACGTTGCGCATAAACGTCCCTGTGATGAAAGGGGGGGGATGATGACGAAGGCCACAGCATGCTGGGAGTTGTAGTTTTGCAACATCTGGAGGTCCGCAGGTTGAAGACCCCTAATGAAGGGATTTACAAGCGGTGATGAAGGGGGGGGGGGGGGGGATGATGACGGGGGTCTGGATGATTACGTGGGGGGGGGGGGGGGGGTGATGTATTTCCCACCCAAGGCTTATATCTAAAATACAGTCAAATACAGTACAATGTGGATTTCTGGTGGAGATGGTTTAGGCCATGTGAGCTGAGTCCCTGGACACATCCAGACGCTGATATGCAGCCTGGTACTGGATGGGGCAAGGGGCCAAGCTCACCATGGGGACATCACAGATGTACAGGTATAAAAAAGGTTAAAAAAGACTGGAGAGCAGGTACCGTATTTTTCGCCGTATAAGACGCACTTTTTCTTCCCCAAAACTGGGGGGAAAAAGTCGATACGGCGAATACACCCCTAACGCGGGGGTCCCTGCGGCCATCAACGGCCGGGACCCGCGGCTAATACAGGACATCACCGATCGCGGTGATGCCCTGTATTAACCCTTGAGATGCGGCGATCAAAGCTGACCGCCGCGTCTGAAGGGAAAGTGACACTAACCTGGCTGTTCAGTCGGGCTGTTCGGGACCGCCGCGATTTCACCGCGGCGGTCCCGAACAGCCCGACTGAATAGCCGGGTTAGTGCTTACAGGACACCGGGAGGGACCTTACCTGCCACCTCGGTGTCTTCTCTGTTCAGGGATCCCCTGTATGGCCGGCGCTCTCCTTCCTCGTCGTCGCGTACGTGCATCGGCGTGCGTAACGACGTGATGGTGGCGACGGAGAGCGAGGATACCCGGCCGACAGCAGAGACGTTCCGGAGCGACGGGGACACGGCGACAGCGATCGACATCCAGGGCGGCGGCGACTGGTCCGGAGCGGCGGGGACACGTGAGTATTACCTCCTGTGCAGTGGCCTTCAATCTGCGGTCCTCCAGATGTTGCAAAACTACAACTCCCAGCATGCCCGGACAGCCAACGGCTGTCCGGGCATGCTGGGAGTTGTAGTTTTGCAACATCTGGAGGTCCGCAGGTTGAAGACCACTATTGGGTTCAAAATCTTTATTTTTTTAGATTTTGCACCTATAAATTGGGTGCGTCTTATATGCCGGTGTGTCCTATAGGGCGAAAAATACGGTAACTACATTGCAAAAATATCTAGAGCAGAAGCCAGGAAGATTTACGAATTTGAGTCCATGGAACCAAAGGAATTAAATTCAGAACTAGAAGTTTTCGGATTTCTGTGATGTCCCCATGGTGAGCTTGGCCCCTTGCCCCATCCAGTACCAGGCTGCATATCAGCGTCTGGATGTGTCCAGGGACTCGGCTCACATGGCCTACAATGTGGCATCCAACAAAAACTATTGCAGTGAATAATAACCATTCAAGAACCATCAAAGCGCATCCAGGTGGCTGGAATATGAACAAATCAATCCATTCATAATTTATTTAATCTATTTATACTATTCTTCACATTATACCATTGTATATGCTTAATTACTAGTCCATAGCAAGGGCCCTGCTTGGACTATATATATCACTACTTTATTTTTATTTCATTTTACTTTATTTTTTCAATTTTCATTTTAATAAATGCTAATATCTAATTACTTAATCTAATATACAACTAGTCTGTCATTTTTACACACCATATCTATATTTATATTTTATTTTTACTATATATATGTGTGTATCACATTTTAGTATTTACAAGTTTAAAAGACGCACATTAACCCCTTCCATGTTAAAAGTTCAAACCACCCCCTTTTCCTATATAAAAACATGTAAACATAATAAAAATAAACATATTTAGTATCGCTACATGCGTAATTGTACAAACTATTAAAATATAACATTATGTATCCCGTACGGTAAATAACGATTAAAGCTATTAAAAAGTCAGATCAATATCAATATGGTACCGATACGAAAAACTGATTATGGTGCAAAAAATTAGCCCTCATACAGCCTGGTATGCGAAAAAAATAAAAATAAAAAGCTACACGGTCAAAAAATGGCCAAAAAAAGTAAATAGTAAAACATGACGGAAACTATACAAATCTGGTATTGTTGTAATCAGGCTGGCCTAAAGTATCACTTCACCGATTTTATATAGATATGTATATATATATATATATATATAATATATATATATATTTTTTTGGGTTCAGAGAATGTTATTGAAAAATTAAAAGGTATCATTATAGTAGGTAGTTATGGCTATTATAGGGTGAGGAGAAAAAAATGAGTGTAAAGGCGAAAATTGGTCCGGACAAGTGGATTGTCTTAAGGGACAAGTAGATTTTGCTCAGTTTTAGTCCCGTGGACAAGTAGTTTTTTTATAAAATTTCCACACCGCTGCCTTATATGGGTCTGAAAGCGTTATGATTTTTTTAGAAGAGGAGGAAAAGACGAAAATGCAAAAACGAAAATTTGTTGAGTCCTTAACCTGTTCAGGACCCATGTCGTACCGGTACGTCATGGGACCCTGGTAGTTAAGGACCCATGACGTACATGTACGTCTGTGGGAATTTCAGTCCCCGCTGCGCAGGCAGGCACCCCGCGCAAATTCCCAGGAGGGTCATCAGACCCCCCCATGTCTGCGATTGCGACGATTTGCGCAATTCCGGGTCATACGAGTCTATGGTGACCCGGTGACCCAGAAAATAAGGGGGATCTGGGTTGTCCAAGACACCCACGATCCCCCTGAAGGGATAGGAGTGAGGTGGCAGGGGTGCCATCCCTCCTATCCCTGCTATTGGTTGTATAGACCCGACGACCAATAGCAGATCGGGGGGTGGTTTACTTTCGGTTTCCCCGTTCTGCCCACCCACAATATGCGGGGAAGAACGGGGAAACCGAGGAGGACTGGTGCCTAAATCCACTTACCCATCCGGTGGCAGCAGAGGAGATGATTGACGGTGGAGATCGGTGGGCGGCAATGACGTGCGGCTGGCTCCCTGGATCCTACGGAAGCCAGTGAGTTGCCTAGCAACATCTGGAGGGCTACAGTTTGAGACCACTATACAGTGGTCTCTAAACTGTAGCCCTCCAGATGTTGCAAAACTATACAGGGGTCTTTAAACTGTAGACCTCCAGATCTTGCAAAACTACAACTCCTAGCATGCCCACACAGCTGTTTGCTGTGTGGGCATGCTGGGATTTGTAGTTTTGCAACATCTGGAGGGCCACAGTTTGCAGATCACTGTGCAGTGGTCTCAAAACTGTAACTCTCCAGATGTTGCAAAACTGCAAATCCCAGCATGCCCAAACAGCTGTCTCGGCATGCTGGGAGTTGTAGTTGCGTACCTCCAGCTGTTGCAAAACTATAACTCCCAGCATGTACTGATAGCCGAAGGGCATGCTGGGAGATGTAGGTATACAACAGCTGGAGGCACACTGGTTTGAAAATACTGAGTTAGGTAACAGAACCTAACTGAAGGTTTTCCAACCAGTGTGCCTCCAGCTGTTGCAAAAGTACAACTCCCAGCATGCACGGTCTGTCTGTGCATGCTTGGAGTTGTCCCCCCATGTGAATGTACAGGGTACATTCACACGGGCGAGTTTACAGTAAGTTTCCTGCTTGAAGTTTGAGCTGTGGCAAATTTTTCGCTGCAGCGCAAACTACTAGCGGGAAACTCACCGTAAACCTGCGCCAGTGCAAATGTACCCTAAAAACACTACACTAACACATAATAAAGGGTAAAACACTACATATACACCCCCTTACACTGTCCCCCCAATAAAAATGAAAAATGTATTGTATGGCAGTGTTTCCAAAACGGAGCCTCCAGCTGTTGCAAAACAACAACTCCCTGCATTTCCGTACAGCCACTGACTGTCCAGGCATGCTGGGAGTTTAGCAAAAGCTGAAGGCATCCTGTTTGGGAATCACTGACGTAGAATACTCCTATGTCCACTAGGGGTGTGAATCGCCAAGAATTTGGCGATTCGATTCGAATCGCGATACCAGTGTGGCGATTCGATATATCGCGATATATCGCGATACCGTCTAGGTGACGATACATCGCGATATATCGCCCACCTGGGAGCATTCATAGATCCCAATAGACGCCGCTGTCAGCTTTGACAGCGGCGATCTAGTACTCCGGCGCGCACTTTTCTCATGTTATCCCGTCCGGGCTGCAAAATAAAATAAAACGCACTTTATCTTACCTGCCAACGAGCCCGCGGAGCTCCGGTACAGTCCGGTACAGGTGTTGGGTCCCCGGGCTGTATTCTTCTTACTTCCTGTTAGTCCGGCACGTCACATGGAGCTTCAGCCTATCACCAGCGGAGGCGGGACATCGCTGCGGCTGGTGATAGGCTGAAGCTCCATGTGACGTGCCGGACTAACAGGAAGTAAGAAGAATACAGCCCGGGGACCGAACACCTGTACCGGAGCTCCGCGGGCTCGTTGGCAGGTAAGAAAAGTGCGTTTTATTAAAAATTCCACATCCCTAAAAGAATCGATTCAAAAATATTTTGAATCGATTCTGTATCGGCAAATGAAAAATCGCGATTATCGCGAGAATCGATTTTTTCTTACATCCCTAATGTCCACCCCTATGCAATCCCTAATTTAGTCCTCAAATTGTGCTCTCTCACTTCGAAGCCCTTTCGTATTTCAAGGAAACAGTTTATGGCCACATATGGGGTATTTCCGTACTCGGGAGAAATTGCACTACAAATTTTGGGGTGCTTTTTCTCCTTTTACCCCTTATGAAAAGGAAAAGTTGGGAACTACACCCCTCACGGAATGTAACAAGGGGTATAGTGAGCCTTAACACCCCACAGGTGTTTGACGAATTTTCATTAAAGTTGGATGGGAAATTGAAAAACATTGTTTTTCACTAAAATGCTGGTGTCACCCTAAATTTTTAATTTTCATAAGGGAAAATAGGAAAAAAGCCCCCCAAAATTTGTAACCCCATTTCTTCTGAGTAAGAACATAGCCCATATGTGAATGTAAAGTGCTCTGCGGGAGCACTACAATGCTCAGAAGAGAAGAAGCGACATAATGTGAAGAATAGTATAAATAGATGGGGGCTTCTGGAGAGAGAATGTGTCCGAAATTGAAGGCCATGTGTGTTTACAAAGCCCCCATAGTGCCAGAACAGTGGACCCCCCCCCACATGTGACCCCATTTTGGAAACTACACCCCTCACATATTGTAATAAGGGGTACAGTGAGCATTTTCACCTCACAGGTGTCTGACAGATTTTTGGAACAGTTGTCCGTGAAAATGAAAAATTTTATTTTTCATTTGCACAGCCCACTGTTCCAAAGATCTGTTAAACGCCAGTGGGTTGTAAAAGCTCACTGTACCCCTTATTACAATACGTGAGGGGTGTAGTTTCCAAAATGGGGTCACACGGGGTGGGGTCCACTGTTCTGGCACCACGGGGGGGCTTTGTAAATGCACATGGCCCCTGACTTCCATTCCAAACAAATTCTCTCGCCGTAAGCTCAATGGCGCTCCTTCTCTTCTTAACATTGTCGTTCGCCCGCAGAACATTTTACATCCATATATGGGGTATTTCCATACTCAGAAGAAATGGGGTTACTGTACACCTTATTAAATTCTGTGAGGGGCGTAGTTTCCAAAATAGGGTCACGTGGGGGGGTCCACTGTTCTGGCACCACGGGGGGCTTTGTAAATGCACATGGTCCCTGACTTCCATTCCAAACAAATTCTCTTGCCATAAGTTCAATGGCGCTCCTTCTCTTCTGAGCATTGTAGTTCTCCCGCAGAACACTTTACATCCATATATGGGGTATTTCCATACTCAGAAGAAATTGGGTTACAAATTTTGGGAGGCTTTTTCTCCAATTACCCCTTGTGAAAATGAAAATTTTTCGTGAAAAAAATCGAATTTTTCCTTTTTCACGTCCAACTTTAACGGAAATTTGTCAAGCACCTGTGGGGTTTTAAGGCTCACTGGACCCCTTGTTATATTCCTTGAGGGGTGTAGTTTCAAAAATAGTATGCCATGTGTTTTTTTTTTTTTTTTTTTTTGTTGCTGTTCTGGCACCATAAGGGCTTCCTAAATGAGACATGCCCCCCAAAAGCCAAATGTGACTCTTCTGAGCATAATAGTGCGCCCGCAGTGCACTTGATGTCCACACCTGGGGTATTTCCATGCTCAGAAGAGATGGGGGTTGCAAATTTTTGGGGGGTATTTTCTCCTATAACCCCTTGTAAAAATGTAAAAGTTGGGGGGAAACCAGCATTTTAGTGAAATTTTTTTTTTTTATTTACACATACAACTTTACGAAAAGTCGTCAAACACCTGTGGGGTTTTAAGGCTCACTGGACCCCTTGTTACATGCCTTGATGGGTGTAGTTTCCAAAATGGTATGCCATGTGGGGTTTTCTGCTGTTCTGGCACCATAGGGGCTTCCTAAATGTGACATCCCCCCCAAAAACCATTTCAGAGAAACTCACTCTCCAAAATCCCCTTGTTGCTCCTTCCCTTCTGAGCCCTCTACTGCGCCCTCCGAACACTTGACATACACATATGAGGTATTTCCTTACTCGAGAGAAATTGGGTTACAAATTTTGGGGGGCTTTTTCTCCTTTTACCCCTTGTAAAATTTCAAAAACTGGGTCTACAAGAACATGCAAGTGTAAAAAATGAAGATTTTGAATTTTCTCCTTTACCTTGCTGCTATTCCTGTGAAACACCTAAAGGGTTAACACACTTTTCTGAATGTAATTTTGAATACTTGGAGGGGTGCAGTTTTTATAATGGGGACATTTATTGGGTATTTCAAATATGAAGACCCCTCAAATCCACTTCGAAACTGAACTGGTCCTGGAAAATTCAGATTTTGAACATTTTGTGAAAAATTGCTGCTGAACTTTGAAGCCTCTGATGTCTTCCAAAAGTAAAAACATGTCAACTTTATGATGCCAACATAAAGTAGACAAATTGTATATGTGAATCAATATATAATGTATTTGGAATATTCATTTTCTTTACAAGCAGAGAGTTTCAAAGTTAGAAAAATGCAAAATTTTCATGAAATTTGGGGATTTTTCACCAAGAAAGGATGCAAGTAACGACGAAAATTTACCACTGTGTTAAAGTAGAATATGTCCCGAATAAACCATCTCGGAATCAAAAAAATCGTTTAAAGCATCCCAGAGTTATTAATGCTTAACCCCTTAACGACGCAGGACGTATATTTACGTCCTGCGCCGGCTCCTGCGATATGAAGCGGGATCGCGCCGCGATCCTGCATCATATCGCGTCGGTCCCGGCGCTCATCAACGGCCGGGACCCGCGGCTAATACCACACATCGCCGATCGCGGCGATGTGCGGTATTAACCCTTTAGAAGCGGCGGTCAAAGCTGACCGCCACTTCTAAAGTGAAACTGAAAGTGACCCGGCAGCTCAGTCGGGCTGTTCGGGACCGCCGCGGTGAAATCGCGGCGTCTCGAACAGCTGACCGGACACCGGGAGGGCCCTTACCTGCCTCCTCGGTGTCCGATCGACGAATGACTGCTTCGTGCCTGAGATCCAGGCAGGAGCAGTCAAGCGCCGATAATGCTGATCACAGGCGTGTTAATACACGCCAGTGATCAGCATAGGAAATCAGTGTGTGCAGTGTTATAGGTCCCTATGGGACCTATAACACTGCAAAAAAAAAAATGTAAAAAAAAGTGTTAATAAAGGTCATTTAACCCCTTCCCTAATAAAAGTTTGAATCACTCCCCTTTTCCCATAAAAAATAATAAAACCGTGTAAAAAATAAATAAAATAAACATATGTGGCATCGCCGTGTGCGTAAATGTCCGAACTATAAAAATATATCATTAATTAAACCGCACGGTCAATGGCGTACGCGCAAAAAAATTCCAAAGCCCAAAAAAGCGTATTTTGGTCACTTTTTAAACCATTAAAAAAAATGAATAAAAAGTGATCAAAAAGTCCGATCAAAACAAAAATCATACCGATAAAAACTTCAGATCACGGTGCAAAAAATGAGTCCTCATACCGCCCTGTACGTGGAAAAATAAAAAAGTTATAGGGGTCAGAAGATGACATTTTTAAACGTATAAATTTTCCTGCAATGTAGTTATGATTTTTTCCAGAAGTGCGACAAAATCAAACCTATATAAGTAGGGTATCATTTTAACCGTATGGACCTACAGAATAATGAAAGGTGTCATTTTTACCGAAATATGCACTGCGTAGAAACGGAAGCCCCCAAAAGTTACAAAATGGCGTTTTTTATTTTTTATTTTGTCGCACAATGATTTTTTTTCCGTTTCGCCGTGCATTTTTGGGTAAAATGACTAATGTCACTGCAAAGTAGAATTGGCGACGCAAAAAATAAGCCATAATATGGATTTTTAGGTGGAAAATTGAAAGGGTTATGATTTTTGAAAGGTAAGGAGGAAAAAACGAAAGTGCAAAAACGGAAAAACCCTGAGTCCTTAAGGGGTTAAAGTGACAGTGGTCAGAATTGCAAAAAAGGGCTCAGTCCTTAACCTGTTCAGGACGCAGGGCGTATGCATACGCCCTGCATCCTGAGTCCTTAAGGACGTGGGGCGTATGCATACGCCCGGGGGAATTCCGGTCCCCGCCGCTAGCCGGTTGGGGACCGGACCGGAATGCCTGCTGAAATCATTCAGCAGGCATCCCGGCACATCCCCCAGGGGGGTCCTGAGACCCCCCCATGTCGGCGATCGCAGAAAATGGCATGTCAATTCAGACATGCGATTTTCTGCTATTCCGGGCTTATCGGGTCTCTGGTGACCCGATCACCCAGAAAATAGCGAGGATCGGAGCTGTCAGGGACAGCCCCGATCATCCTGAGGGCTAGGAGTGAGGTCGCAGTGCTGCGATCTCCTCCTATCCCCTGCCGTTGGTCAGAACTGATTCTGACCAATGGCAGAGCAGGACAGTGGGTTTTTCAAAAAGCAAAAATATGTCCATTTTATGATGCCAACATAAAGTGGACATATTGTATTTGTGAATAAAAATAAAATTTATTGGGAATATCCATTTTCCTTACAAGTAGAGAGCTTCAAAGTTAGAAAAATGCTAAATTTTAAAAAATTTCATGAAATTTGGGGATTTTTAACCAAAAAAGGATGCAAGTAACGCCGGTAATTTACCACCAAAATAAAGTAGAATATGTCATGAAGAAAAAATCTCAGAATATTCTGTAAAAGCGTTTTCGCGTTATTAATTCGTAAAGCGACGGTGGTCAGAATTGTGAAAAAGGGCTGCGTCCTTAAGGGGTAAAAGTGACAATGGTCAGATGTGAAAAAAATGGCCGGGTCCTTCACTGAAAATTGTCTGGGTCCTTAAGGGGTTAAGGTGAAAATAGGCTGAGTCCTTATGGGGTTAACGATGTTAGTTGAGATGGGAATGTCCCTTTAAGTTTGAAAGGAGGAGCAGTGCTCATACATAACGCAGCTGCTGCATTCAATACATCCATTCTCATGGCTAATGAAGTTCCCAATGTTTGGCCCCTGAACAATAAGACATTTACCACCTATTCCCAGGATAGGTGATACGTTATGGGAAAACATTTATAAAAATGATTGTATAGGGAAAATATAGAGAACCATACGGAAGTGTTAATAAATTTGTAACATTATTAGGTGAGTGCTTATTAAAGAGATTGTCCAAGTTATGTCTTAAAGGGGAACTCCGGTTGAAAACTTTTTTTTTTTTTTTATCAACTGGTGCCAGAAAGTTAAACAGATTTGTAAATTACTTCTATTAAAAAATCAGTCCTTCCAGTACTGATTAGCTGCTGAATACTACATAGGAAATGATTTTCTTTTTGAAACACAGAGCTCTCTGCTGACATCATGAGCACAGTGCTCTCTGCTGATATCTCTGTCCATTTTAGGAACTGTCCAGAGCAGCATATGTTTGCTAAGGGGATTTTCTCCTACTCTGAACAGTTCTTAAAATGGACAGAGATGTCAGCAGAGAGCTCTGTGTTCCAAAAAAAAAAATAATTTCCTATGTAGTATTCAGCAGCTAATAAGTACTGGAAGGATTAAGATTTTTTTTAATAGAAGTAATTTACAAATCTATTTAACTTTATGGCACCAGTTGATTTAAAAAAAAAAAAAAAAAAAAAAGTTTTCCACCAGCGTACCCCTTTAAAATTATAACCGCCTGCTACGATCATAAAATAACAGAAAACGCTATCCTCACCTTTGTTCTCCTCGCTGAGTCCAGCTACGCTGCACTTGTTTACTTCTCTGCATGGCTTGCTCTGCTTACCACCCTGATGATGTACCCAGGCACCCTGTAGCCCATTACTAGACCTCTGAGGCCAGTGATTCAGTGTGTTCTGCCATGTCATTGATGCAGAGAAGTAAACAGAGGCACTGGGGATTATTGAAGCGGTGTTGCTGGGCTAAGCAAAGAGAAAACAGGTCAGTATAGCATTTTTTCTAATTTTATCACCCTGTAATTTTATTTAATAACTTGGATGTTATGGCCAGATTCATACAAGCGTATTACAGCCACATTTTTTGCTTGCATATTACAGACATAAGTCTCAGCCTGGCTGTGTTTCTAATAACTCAGATGTCAGCTTTCAGTTCATGTAATCAGAACCGCTTGTGTTAAACTGAAGATTCTCACTTGGGGATAAATTACTGATCTTCACCTTCATCCTGTGCTGAATCTATGCAATCCAACAGTTTGGAGTCATGCCTCTGAATATAATACTTTATATCATTAGGCTAGGTTTCCACTTGGTTTTTTTAGTACACCTAAAAAAACGCCAGCAAAAAGGCCAGAAAAACTGCCACAGCTTTTTCCTGCATTTTTGGCAGTTTTTCTGGCGTTTTCCCTGGTGTTTTCCCTGGTGTGTGGAAACAGCCAAATTTGTACCCTGAGGCAGTTTTCTCACTGTCTTCATGTACCACTCTGTGGGTCGGATGCTGAGTGCCCATAGAGTGTAAGGAGATGCGGAGTGATGTATAGCATCACTACTCATCTCCCCCTGCTGTATAGTATACAGGGGGGCATAGTGTACCCGTGTATACTGTACAGGAGCCAGGAATCCTGTCACCAGACTGACAGGACTCCCTGCTCCTATAGCCCCTTTAGGCGGTATACGGAATATACAGCTATCTATAGACAGCTGTATATAGTGTATACAGAAGAGGAGATCCCCTTACCTCCCTCGTCCCTGTCCCCGCTGGGGACGTGTAGCTCCGCCCCCTAGTGATGACATCATTAGGGGGCGGAGCTACATACGTAATCCAGGCTGGTAAGGGTGTGAGGCTCTGTTAACATTGTCCGTTTTGTACAATGTGAACAGACCCTTCTGCCAGTGTCTTCCCAGACAGGGAGACTCCAGCTGTTGCTAAACTACAACTCCCAGCATGTCCAGACAGCCAAAGGCTGCCTGGGCATGCTGGGAGTTGTAGTTTTTCACCAATTGTAGGCTCTGTTTGGGCGCTCTCGCCTGCAGAGAGCGCAAAAAATGCCCTAACCCATTTTTTGTGTTTTCTTTTTTTCATCTCGTTTCAGATCCGTGTATGCAGCGGATTATCGCAGATGAACTGGATTTTTTTACTTTTAATAAAATGGTAAACAAGGGCTGTGGGGGAGTGTTTTTTTTATAATAAAATAATTTTTCCAATGTGTTGTGTTTTTTTATTTTTTTTATTGAATTTTCAGGCTTAGTAATGGAGGCTGTCTAATAGACGGAATCCATTACTAACCCGGGGCTTAGTGATAGCCCCAAAAACAGCTAGCGCTAAACCCCAATTATTGCCCCGGTACCCATCGCCACAGGGGTGCCAGGAAGAGCCACTAGTAAAAGGCCCGGAGTGTCAAAAATTGCACTCCTGGGCCTAGGCGGTAACAGGCTGGCGTCATTTAGGCTGGGGAGGGCCAGTAACAATGGTCCTAGCCCACCCTGGTAACGTCAGGCTGTTGCTGTTTGGTTGGTATCTGCCTGAGTATAAAAATACGGGGAACGCTATGCATTTTTTTTTCTTTTTTTACTTATGAAAAATAAAAGCATAGGGTTCCCTGTATATTCAGTATCAGCCAGATACCAATAAAGCAGCAACAGCCTGAAATTACCAGGGTGGGCGTGGACCATTGTTACTGGCCCTCCCCAGCCTAAATAACGCCAGCCTGTTACCGCCTAGGCCCAGGCTCTTCCTGGTACCCCTGTAGCGGTTGGTACCGGGGTAATAATTGGGGGTTAACGCTAGCTGTTTTTAGGGCTAACGCTAAGCCCCGGCTTAGTAATGGATTCCGTCTATTAGACAGCCTCCATTACTAAGCCTGAAAATTCAATAAAAAAAAAAAAAACACAACACATTGGAAAAACACTTCCCCACAGCCCTCGTTAACATTTTATTAAAATAAAAAAAATCCAGTTCATCAGTTGTAATCCATCGAATCTGCCGTAATCCTCTGCATACACGGATCTGAAGCGAGAAGAAAAAAAACCCACAAAATAATGGGTTAGGACATTTTTTGCGCACTCCGCAGGGAAGAGCACCCATAATGCAATCTCTTCCCAAACAGGGAGCCTCCAATTGGTGCAAAACTACAACTCCCAGCATGCCCGGACAGCCTTTGGCTGTCTGGGCATGCTGGGAGTTGTAGTTTAGCAACAGCTGGAGTCTCCCTGTCTGGGAAGACGCTGGCAGAAGGGTCTGTTCACATTATACAAAACAGACAATGTGAACAGAGCCTTAGACTTACCAGCCTGGATCCCGTCTGTAGCTCTGCCTCTAATGACGTCATCACTAGGGGGCAGAGCTACACTGACACAGTGGGGGCTGGAGGGAGGTAAGGGGACTTCTTCATCTTCTGTATACACTATATACAGCTATCTATAGATAGCTGTATATAGTGTATACCACCCAAAAGGTTAACCTACACTGTCCAGCAGTGTAAGTTAACCCTTTCCTTGCCGGGCTGGCTTAGCGCACAGCTCAGCAAGGGGTTAAGTGAGCCAGCAATGTGTATACTGTATACACATTGCAGGCTCACTGTAAGTTCTTGCTGGGCAATAGATATACAATGTATATCTACTGCTCAGCATCAGCTGTTCTCCTTGCTCTGTAGCCTTGGGTACAGCTGATCCCGACTTCAGGAGGATCGCTGCGGGTGTCAGGAGGAGTGACACCCACTGTGATCTGTCCCTTACTGCATGTACTACCGCTCCCAATATGGAGCACACTCTGCTCCATGCTGGGAGCTGTAGTACCTGCATTAATAGACAGATTGCAGTGATTGTCACTCCTGACACCCGCTGTGATCTTCCTGTATAATGTATAGATGCGGCCAGCTGCTGTTCTATGGTCCCCTGCACTGATGTATATATACACCTATTCATATTTCTTGCAAAGCTGTGATTGGCTGGAACCATCTGGCCAGTCACAGCTCTCTGCGGGAAATATGAATAGGTGTATAAATATGGCAGTGTAGGGGACCATAGAAGAGCGGCCGGCTGCATCTATACATTATACAGGAGGATCGCAACAGACCCAGGGCGATCTGTCAATTAGTACAGGTACTACTACTCCCATCATGGATCAGTGTGTTCCATGCTGAGAGTAGTAGTACTACCTAAAAAATGTGAAAACAAAAGTGAAAAACACACACTACATTTTTATTATTTATTATTTATCCCTGTTTAAAAATGAATAAAAATGTTATAAAAAAGATAAATTTCGTTAAATACAATTTTTTCCATCACTACTGTATATCTTTTTTTTAATGGAATTTTTTTTTTTAGTTTTTTCAGTAAAATGCTGGTGTTATCCCAATTTTTTCACAAGGGGTAATGGGGAAAAAAGTCCCCCAAAATTTGTAACCCATTTCTTCTGAGTATATAAATACCCCATGTGTGGACGTAAAGTGCTCTGCAGGTGAATTACAGTGCTCAGAAGAGAAGGAGCGCCACTTTGCTTTTGGAGAGAGAATGTGTCTGGAATTGAAGGCCATGTGCGTTTACAAAGCCTCCATGGTGCCAGAACAGTGGATTCCCCCCCCAACACACACATGTGACCCCATTTTTGAAACTACACCCCTCATGAAAAAAGAACCTTACTACAAAGTAAGTCACAGTGCATCTAAACTGAGTACGCTGAAACAGAAGAACATAGACACAGCATTTAAAGTATAAAAGATAAAAAGCAATAATTTTATTTAGATCATAAAGACATAATAAAATATGAAATAGCAAGTGAAAATGGGAAAGAGCAAAAGGCACCAGAATACAGCAGAACAATGGTGGGTGTATGGACAGGCTAGACATATACATATATAAATATCAGGGGCAACCAAATAAGGACTAAGGCATACGTGTATGGCGTCAAGTGAAAGGAAGCCCCCTGAGGAAGCACTTTAGAAAGCGAAATGATAGTTGGGGTCTGGTGGGTATGGTCTGGCATCCTATATGATATTATGATTTGTTGTCTGCTTTGTATGACTTTTCTTTGGCAGCCTTTTGGACTTTTATCACTTATCCAGGCTCAAGCCTTTCACTTGACGCCATACACGTATGCCTTAGTCCTTTTTTGGTTGCCCCTGATATTTATATATATATGTATATATATAGCCTGTCCATATACCCACCATTGTTCTGCTGTATCCT
Organism: Hyla sarda; assembly: GCF_029499605.1. Taxonomy (NCBI): domain Eukaryota; kingdom Metazoa; phylum Chordata; class Amphibia; order Anura; family Hylidae; genus Hyla; species Hyla sarda. The sequence goes on from NC_079190.1 coordinate 280,312,158, forward strand.
GGTGCCTTTTGCTCTTTCCCTTTTTATCATTTTCACTTGCTGTTTCATATTTTATTATGTCTTTATGATCTAAATAAAATTATTGCTTTTTATATTTTATAGTTTAAATGCTTTGTCTATGTTCTTCTGTTTCGGCGTACCCCTCACGTAATGTAACAAGGGGTACAGTGAGCATTTACACCCCACAGATGTCGGACAGATTTTTTGAACAATGGTCCTTGAAAGTGAAAAATTTTATTTTTCATTTGCACAGCCCACTGTTCCAAAGATTTGTCAAACGCCAGTGGGGTGTAAATGCTCACTGCACCCTTTATTACATTCCATGAGGGGTGTAGTTTCCGAAATAGGGTCACATGTGGGGGGGTCCACTGTTCTGGTACCATGGGGGCTTTGAAAACGCACATGGCCCCCGACTTCTATTCCAAACAAATTCTCTCTCCAAAAGCCCAATGGCGCTCCATCTCTTCTGAGCCCTGTAGTGCACCCACAGAGCACTTTATATTCACATATGGAGTATTTCCATACTCAGAAGAAATGGAGTTAAAAATTTTGAGAGGATTTTTCTCCTATTACCCCTTGTGAAAATGACAAATTTGGGGTAACACCAGCATTTTAGTGAAAAAAAAAATTTCATTTACACATCCGACTTTATCGAAAAGTCGTCCAACACCTGTGGGGTTTTAAGGCTCACTGTACCTCTTGTTACTTGTTACGTTCCTTGAGGGGTGTACTTTCCAAAATAGTATGCCATGTGTTTTTATTTTTGCTGTTATGGCACCATAGGGGCTTCCTAAATGCGACAAAAATCATTTCAGCAAAATTTGCTTTCCAAAAGCCAAATGTGACTCCTCTTCTGAGCATTGTAGTTCGCCCGCAGTGCACTTGACGTCCACACATGGTATATTTCCATACTCAGAAGATATGGGGTTACAAATTTTGAGGGGCATTTTCTCCTATTACTCCTTGTAAAAATGTAAAATTTGGGGAAAAAACTGCATTTTAGTGAAAAAAATAATTCATTTACACATCCAACTTTAACAAAAAGTCGTCAAACACCTGTGGGGTGTTAACTTTCACTTTACCCCTTGTTGTGTTATTGAGGGGTGTAGTTTTCAAAATGGTATGCCATGTGTTTGTTTGTTTTTTTGCTCTGGTGTCATAGGGGCTTCCTAAATGTGACATGCCCCCCAAAAACCATTTCAGAAAAACCCACTCTCCAAAATTCCATTGTCGCTCCTTCCCTTCTGAGCCATCTAGTGCACCCACAGAGCACTTGACATACACATTTGAGATATTTCGTGCGAGTGTAAAAAAATTAAGATTTAGAATTTTCTCCTTCACTTTGCTGCTATTCCTGTAAAACACATAAAGGGTTAACACACTTTCTGAATGTCATTTTGAATACTTTGAGGGGTGCTGTTTTTATATTGGGGTCAATTATGGGGTATTTCTAATATGAAGGCCATTCAAATCCACTTCAAAACTGAACTGGTCCCTGAAAAATTCCGATTTTGAGGTCTTCCAAAAGTAAAAACATGTCAACTTTTTGATGAAAATATAAAGTAGATATATTGTATATGTGAATCAATATATAATTGATTTGGGATGTCCATTTTCCTTATGAGCAGAAAATTTCAAAGTAAAAAAGTTTTCGAATTATTCATCAAATGTTGGAATTTTTCACCAAGAAATTATGGAAGTATCGACGAAAATTTACCACTAACATAAAGTAGAATATGTCACGAAAAAACTATCTCGGCATCAGAATGAAAAATAAAAGCATCCCAGAGTTATTAATACATAAAGTGACAGTGGTGAGATGTGCAAAAATTGCCCGGGTCCTTAAAGTGAAAATGGGCTTGGTCCTTAAGAGGTTAATACAGGTAACAAGTGGAGGACAGAGGAGACTCTTAAATGGGCACTGTCAGATACAAAAACTTTTGATATGTTGTAAAGCATGTATAACCAATAGGTTTTGCAATTGCTTTCATTAGAAAATTTTCAGTGAAACAACTGCCCTCCCTGCCTGCTTGGACACATACTAGTCCTCCTGTGTCCATGCGTCATGGACCCACTTCCTTGATTGACAGCTGTGAGTGCAGGGCTCACAGCTGGAGGAAAAATCCTCCCAACTGTCAGCTTGTGTCCGGCTACTGTCAATGAGGACATGCTGGGAGTTGTAGTTTTGCTAATGCTAGGGGAGATGTGGGCAGACAGCATACTGAGGGGGGGGGGGGGGGGGCGGAGACCTGCACAGTGAGGCCACACCCCCTCCCAGACTAGTGAGCTCAATGAAAAGTGTAATAAAAAAATGAATAAAGGTGCTAGACACATAAAAATTAGATTTACATGGTCAGGATTAGGTAATGAGTTATATATTTAAAAAAAAATTTGTTGGATCTGACGGGTACACTTTAAGGAAAAAGTTACAGGTCTGTGAAAGCCAGATATCTTGCTTGTTTGTGGGTGACCAAATACTTATTTTCCAGCATAATTTGCAAATAAATTCTTTAAAAATCAGACAATGGGATTTTATGGAATTTTTCCAATTATGCCTCTCATAGTTGAGGTATAGCTATGATGAAAATTACAGGCTTCTCATCTTTGTAAGTGGGAGAACTTGCACAAGTGGTGGCTGTCTAAATATTTTTTTTTTACCCCACTGTAAAAATGCAATAACGTGGTAAAAACACATTTTCCCATGCTACTTTTGACTTCTCAGCTCACTACCAAGGTAATACTACATTTCTTTGGCATTATGAAAAATATGAAGCCCATTAAGGATGCCAGTAGGCACCACAGTGTTGGGCAGGCAACCTTGAGTTCTTTTTTTCTTTCAGCGGGGAAGCACAGGCTGACAGCAACTGGTTTATATGTTACATGGGATAAAAAAGCATTGTGAATTTCCAGTTCAGGTCTCTCAAATAGTGCTCTGTGATGGAATATTTCCTTCATTCCATCTAAAACTGCAATGGGAACTTTGTAGATGGTGCTATCACATGTGAGCACCTGCAGTAGGTCAGAAAACAAAGATTTGTGTTGGCCAGTACCATTACATATTTCCCTTTTTTGGGCCTCACAGGTGTCACTTGTTATCCATTTTGGTGTTGGTATTTGCAGTACTTTTCTATTATCCAGCAGAGTGGCTGTCAGCCTGCTGCGCATGCCAAGACATTAGAAAATGACTGTGTTACGGATAGCAGGGATCGCCCTGCTATTTTGTCTTTTCCTGTTTGTTTGAGATAACTACTATGTAACTGGCTCCCAGCAGATGGATTAGTGTGGTTCAGCTGATCGTGCTGCTCAGCTCTAGGCTCAGTAGGTCTTTTGATGGGTTAATTTGTACTTGCGACTGTTTATTACAAAGTTTTCTCAGTCTGGCCCTTCTCGGAGTTCTGAGGTACTAGGGTCTGTGAGAGGAGACTACTATAAGTGTAATACAGTTTTGCTGTCTTGTGGCCAGCCACTATCTTTACAGACTGATCTGTTTTGGGGAAACTTGATACAGGTAGCAATTGGCACCTCGTTAGAAGAACTCTCACCAGGGCTCCCACTCCTGCCACCGTCATCTTAGACAGGGATTCTTTTCTGTAAGAGCAGCAAGACCATGGAATCCTCTACCACAAGATGTTGTTAAGGTTGATTTATTGAACAAGTTTGAGAAAGGTCTTAAAGGGGCATTTCAGTTTTTTTGTTTTATTTGACTGTGCTACAGGAGCTGTAAAGTTAGTGTAGTTCATAATATAGTGTCTGTACCTGTGTGTGACGGTTTTCTCACAATTCTTATGTGATTTTCACTCCAATAATTATTTTTAACAGCATACAAAATTACTGTTGTCTCAGATTTTTCCCAGGTTGCAATGCGGCCGAGACCTGACTCTCACTATTCAGCTGATGACTGGAAGCCTGTCTGCTTCAATGGGTGGAGCGATTGCTTGATGGGACAGAGATCAATCTGCAACTAATGAAACAGCTGTGGGCACCCTGATTGAAAACCACAGGTCTTTTGAATGGATGCAGCTCTTTGTTTCAATGGGTGGGGTGGCTGATGTGTAGGAGGGAGGAAATGGAATTATGGGATTTGTAGGCAAAGGAGAAAACTCAAACAGGAAATACCAGTTCACAAAAAGCTAGCCACAGTGTTATGGTAATCTCACAATATAGCCATTTAGCCCCAAGACAAGTGCAGATCCTTCCTAAGCATTACTGTCTGCCAGGTACGTACTAAAATCACCTTATGGTGGATAACCCCTTTAATGCCATGTCATAATTATGAGATTTCTGAAAATAGGACTATAAGGAAGGAATTTTTTCCCCTAGTGTAGGGCAATTGACATCTGCTTATGAGGGTTCTTTTTTTCCCTCTGGAACAGCATGGTAACATAATAAGCTAGACTTGAGACCCATTTTACGTTTTCTTTTTTTAACTTATGTGTATACAACTATGCAGTTTGCTTACTCCCAGAAATGTACTTTACCTACAACATGTTTTGGGACACTCTTGTATTCGCTCTACATGTTCACTACAACATTTTGTACCTCTGCAATGGTGAGCTATAGCATAAATGTATGTACTTAGAAGTCAGAGCAAAAAAGGAGTTATAAAAAAAGATTTTCCAGTCTATTATGATCTGAATCACTCAAAGCCCAAACCTGGCAACTGATATTTCTCCAATATTCACAATTGTTGTGCCAAAGTATTTGTAGAGCTGGCTTTCTTACTTCAAGACTTTTTCATAATATTTTTGCACCCTGGCATGCAGTCCAGACTAGAAGAAAGATGTTTCTGTTAGCTTATGCAGAGGTTCTATGATACAGCCGGGGTTGGAATGTGTTTAGCCAGGAAACTGCCAGCTGAGACTGAGGTTTTTGCAAGTTGTTTATCTGCTTGTCAGAAATGGAATAGTACCCATTCTGTGCCATGCTCAATAAGAGGGACAGACTAGTAAATGGTAATACTAATGCTTCTCAGATTTGTAAATTACAGTACTTATCAGCTGCTGTATGCTCCACAGGAAGTTTTTTTTCTTTTTGAATTTCTTTTCTGTTTGACGACATTGTTCTCTGCTGACACCTCTGTCAACGTCAGGAACTGTCCAAAGCAGGAACAGATCCCCATAGCAAACCTGTCCTGCTCTGGACAGTTCCTGAAATGGACAGAGGTGTCAGCAGAGAGCACTGTGGTCACACAGAAAAGAATTCCTGTAAAACATACAGCAGCTGATAAGTACTGAAGGATTAAGGTTTTTAAATAGAAGTAATTTACAAATCTGTTTAACTTTCTGACACCAGTTGATTTAAAAATATAAAAAGGTTTTCACTTGAGTACCCCTTTAAACTCATTCTCAGAATATGTTCTACATAAGCACTGGTAGAGTACATCTGTATGTTAGGGATGGAAAAACACAGATAGACATTAAGCCAATAGGAACTACATGTAAATTTGGACAAGTTGTTGGGTGTGTGCATCTACAGTGGGGCATAAAATATTTAGTCAGCCACCAATTGTGCAAGTTCTCCCTCTTAAAAAGATGAGAGAGGCCTGTAATTTTCATCATAGTATACCTCAACTATGAGAGACATAATGAGAAAAAAATCCATAAAATCACTTTGTCTGATTTTTAAAGAATTTATTTGCTCTCACAGACCTGTAACTTCTTCTTTAAGAGTCTCCTCTGTCCTCCACTCGTTACCTGTATTAATGGCTCCTGTTTGAACTTGTTATCACAGAGTCACAGCATTGAGGACAGACAGGAGTGCAGTGCTTTGGTGTTCTCACTGAGAATGATCTTCCGATATATAAACCTCCTATTCACGTTATTGAGCATTGCATCAGAGAGGGGCAGATAGCTTTTTGCTGCCTCATACAGATGAACAAGCTGCCTGAACTTTATGAACCATCTTATCTCCTCATTTTTCAGCGCAATTAAGTGCTTTTTTTGCTCCACAAATCATCTGTTCCTCAGAATTGTGTGTAGACTGTATAAAAACCAGAGCACACCATTCCTAACACTCTGTGACAGAGTATAAAAGACATCTGTCCACAACCTCAAACAGTCACACTCCAAACTCCACTATGGGCAAGACCAAAGAGCTGTCGAAGGACACCAGAAACAAAATTGTAGACCTGCACCAGGCTGGGAAGACTGAATCTGCAATAGGCAAGCAGCTTGGTTTGAAGAAATCCTCTGTGGGAGCAATTATTAGAAAATGGAAGACATACAAGAAGACCCCACTGATAATCTCCCTTGATCTGGGGCTCCACACAAGATCTCACCCCGTGGTGTCAAAATGATCGCAAGAACGGTGAGCAAATATCCCAGAACCACACGGGGGGACCTAGTTAATGACCTGCAGAGAGCTGGGACCAAAGTAACAAAGGCTACCATCAGTAACACACTACACCGCCAGGGACTCAAATCATTTAGTGCCAGACGTGTCCCCCTGCCAGTACATGTGCGGCCCCGTCTGAAATTTGCTAGAGATTATTTGGATGATCATACCTACTGTGAAACATTGGGGCTGTTTTTCTGCTAAGGGACTAGAACGACATCCGTGTAAAGGAAAGAATGAATGGGGCCATGTTTTGTGAGATTTTGAGTGAAAACCTCCTTCCATCAGCAAGGGCATTAAGATAAGACATGGCTGGGTCTTTCATCATGACAATGATTCCAAACACACCACCCGGGAAACTGAGTGACTTCGTAAGAAGCATTTCAAGGTCCTGGAGTGGTCTAGCCAGTCTCCAGATCTCAACCCCATAAAAAACATTTGGAGGGAGTTGAAAGACCGTGTTGCCCAGCGACAGCCCCAAAACATCACTGCTCTAGAGGAGATCTGCATGGAGGAATGGGCCAAAATACCAGCAACAGTGTGTGAAAACCTTGTGAAGACTTAAAGAAAATGTTTGACCTCTGTCATTGCCAACAAAGGGTATATAACAAAGTATTGAGATTAACTTTTGTTATTGATCAAATACTTATTTTTCACCATAATTTGCAAATAAATTCTTTAAAATCAGTCAATGTGATTTTATGTTTTTTTTTTTCTCATTGTCTCTCATAGTTGAGGTATACGTATGAAGAAAATTACAAGCCTCTCATCTTTTTAAGTGGGAGAACTTGCACAATTGGTGGCTGACTAAATACTTTTTTGTCCCACTGTAATTGTAGATTTCTGAAAGGGAATGTGTTAGGGTGCACTCCCAGCTGGGCTGGCACTGAATCTCATTAATTTAACCCCTTGCCGCAAATGAAGGTTCATTAACGTCCATCTGTGGCTCCCGAGGTATGCTATAGGCAACCAGGACCCACGGCTAATGCCGGGCATCACCGATCGTTCTGATGTCCGGCATTTACCCAAAACGAAAGTAAACATTGCCGGTTAGCTCAGTGGTGCTGTTCGGGACCTGCTGCGGTGAAATCGCGGTGTCCCGAACAGCTTTCAGGAGGCGAGGAGGATCCCAACCTGCCTCCTCGCTGTCCGATCGCCAAATGACTGCTCCATGCCTGAGATCCAGACAGGAGCAGTCGAGCGGCGATAACACTGATCAATGCCATGCTATTTCATGGCAGTGATCAGTGTAGGAAATCAGTGTGTGCAATGTTATAGTCCCCTATGTGATTTAACCTCTTCCCTAATAAAAGTTAGAATCACCCCCCTTTTCTCATTTAAAAAAAACTGTGTAAATAAAAATAAACATATGTGGTATTGCCGTGCGTGTAAATATCTGACCCATAAAAATATGTGGTTTATTAAACTGCACAGTCAATGGCGTACACCTAAAAATAGCTTCAGCTATTGTAAATGATGTCTTATCAATATACTGCTGTCTTTTTTCACTGTAATTATGTCTGTGCAGAGAAGAAAGACATTACTAGAAAATGATCTGTATAGAATAATAATATTTATTTATATGCCACCAACCCATTACACAGCACAATTGTTGACTATACAAATACAGACCAATTCATTATAATATTATACACTAAATATTCAAACAAGAGGAGTGAGGTCCCTCCCTGCGTGCTAGAGCTTACAGTCTTATAAGGGATGGGATAGAAACAAAATGTTGAAAGGGTGGAATTTATACAATGGTCCAGCCATGTTTTAAGGGGTACTCCGGTGGAAACCTTTATTTATTTATTTTTTTTAAATCAACTGATGCCAGAAAGGTAAACAGGTTTGTAATTTACTTCTATTAAAAATTCTTAATCCTTCCAGTACATATTAGCAGCTGTATAATTCAGAGGACATTCTTTTCTTTTTGGATTTCTTTTCTGTCACAACCACAGTGCTCTCTGCTGACACCTCTGTCCATGTCAGTGTGGTGTCTATACGGTACTTGTTTATGTATGGGTCCCCATGGCCAGAGTCCCTAGGACGTAGGGATTCCTATTAATCCAATCTACCCCTAGTCGCCTCTATTCTAGTATATAATTACTAATTAATGCATAGGTTAATGTAAATGGCATAATATATGTAAATAAATGGTTAATTACTTGTTTCTGTGACGTCGCAGGGCCTTCAGGTCATGTGATGCGTTCCAAGCCTCACTCTGGATGCGTTCCAGGCCTCACTTTGGTATTTCTAGCCTCGCTTTGGTTTTATTATGTGTATAGGAAGTCAGATGATCACCCAGAAGCCTGTGTGACGGTGAGAGACAGCTGACCTTGGACCTATCAAATTAGGCTCCGCCCCCTGTTCATATAAAGGACGCAGCAGCCATTTTAGTTCTCTTGCTCCTGTGCTCTTGATGAGTGAAGACCTGTACAGCAGTAATCGCAGTGAGTTAGGCCTGAGCCTTTGCGGCAACCGCTGAACAATTATAGTTATTGAGTGTATCAATCCCCAAACACTCTGCGGGCCTACCGGACCTAATCTACCCCTAAATCCGGACGGATCCACATACCAATTACCTTGATTCTATTAACCTGCAAAAAACGCAAGGTCCACAGCAACTGTCAGTCATTGAAGTCTATACAAGTGTATTACAGAGACTGTTACTGTATTCTGAATGTACCGCAAGTTCAAGAGTTTAGTTCAAGTTTAACTCCAGTGCGGACCTTCAGTCATTATCTGCATACACCTGTCGTTTCTGGGAAGGGCGGCGATAGGCCAAAGCTATACCTCAATTATACCAGCCCTCACCCTGGCGTCACGAGTGACAGGGTTAATATTAACCCCTCATATACCGTTACCATACCACCACTACCATACACCCCCAAGGGCTACCACCTCAGGAACTGTCCAGAGCAGGATAAAGTCCCCATAGCAATCCTATCCTGCTCTGGACAGTTCCTAAAATGGAAGATGTAGGGAGATGCTGCACTGTAGAGAACTTTGTGGGTGAGTGTGAGGAGTTTGTTTTTAATTTGTGAATGAATGAATGAATAACCAATATAGTGACTGGCACAGGCTGAAGGCATCAGTGTAACGGCTGGAGAGGAAGATGAGTCAGGGAGCGGCATTATGGATGGACATTAGAGGGGAGAGTTTAGAGAAGGGAAGGTCTATTAGTAAAGAGTTACATTTGTCCAGTGAGAATGAATAGGAGCAACCAGAACAACAAGAGTTTTAGCTGTTTCAACAGTAAAAGAAAAAGGGAGGATTCTGGAGATGTTTTTTGAGGTTCAAGTGACAAGATTGTAAAAGGGTATGAATATATGGAGTAAAAGACAGATCTGATTCTAGCATAACTTCGATACAGTGGTAGTTCCACTCACTGAGATAGAAATGTGAGGTTTAGGTAGGTTAGGTGGAGGAAATCCAAATCAATGTTACAGCAAGAAGTATAGACCTGAGTGTCATCAGCGTAGACCTAGTACTGAAAACCAAATCTACTAATTGTTTGTCCAATGGTGGCTGTGTAGAGAAAAAAAGAGAACCCAGAACTGATCCCTGGGGAACCCCAACATCAAGGGAAAGAGGAGAAGAAGTAGATTTGGAAAATGAGACACTGAAGGAGCGGTCAGAGAAGTAGGAAGAAAACCAGGAGAGAGAGCAGAGTCCTTAAGGCCAGTGGAGCGGAGTCTACTGAGAGATCATGAAGAAGAAGCCGTAGAGAGAAATGTAAACAGTTTGTTCAAACTTTGCATCAGTTCATTTCCATTAAGTGTCTGTTGCTTTTTGACTGCCAAAATAAGGTAACATGCTCTGAGATATTTTCAGTTCCAAAATGGTACCAGTGGAGTCCCCCTTTAAGTTTAGATTAGTGAGAGTAGTACAAAGACCCCCACTTATTGCTAAAACAAAGGGGAGAGTGGCACAAGCAGTGTACAGACCAGAGCAGTGATGAGGGAGTGGGGGTGAGCAGGGATGATGATGGACATTGCTCAGCACTTGCCATTGAAAACATTTTTTTTTTTTTTTTTTTTTATAAAGCAATAATTACTCTTTAGGGTAGGGTCACACATGCCATATTTTGCTGTGTATTTGCTGCCACAGCAAAATACAGCACGTGTGACCCTACTCTTAATAGGCAGAATAAGAAGCAAGAGTTATAGTCACATTCTTGTAGCACAGGGCAAAAGACTCAGCAGACATGCCTCTAGTGCCAGGTTTTAGTAATCCTACTGCTGCATAGTTCATGCCAGTGTCATTTTTTTGCTCTCATGGTAGCACTTTTTTTTTATTGTCTATTAACAAAAAACTTTACAGTGAACGTGTTTTGATAAACATTTTGGAATAGTATATGATACATGTGTGCATGTACTCTGTATGATGTACCGTATTTTTCGCCCTATAGGACGCACTGGCATATAAGACACACTCAATTTTAAAGGTGCAGAATCTAGAAAAAAAAGATTCTGAACCCAACAGTGATCTTCAACCTGTGGACGTCCAGATGTTGCAAAACTACAACTCCCAGCATGCCGGGGCAGCCGTTGGCTGTCCGGGCATGCTGGGAGTTGTAGTTTTGCAACATCTGGAGGTCCGCAGGTTGAAGACCACTGGATAGGAGGTAGTACTCACGTGTCCCTGCCGCTCCGGACTCTTCACTGCTGCCCTGGATGTCGCTCAATTGCTGTCGCCGCGTCCCCGGGGTGTCTCGGACGCTCCGAACGTCTTCTTCCCCGGGATCTACGCTCTCCGTCGCCGTCATCACGTCGCTACGCACGCTGCTCCTGTTGAATGACGGGACGGTGTGCACGACGACGTGATGACGTCGAAGAAGAGCGCCGCCATGCAGGGGATCCCGGCACAGAGCAGACACCGAGGAAGCAGGTAAGGGCCCTCCCAGTGTCCTGTAAGCTGTTCGGGATGTCGCGATTTCACCGCGGCGGTCCCGAACAGCCCGACTGAGCAGCCGGGTTAGTGTCACTTTCCTTTAAGACGCTGCGGTCAGCTTTGATTGCCACATCTGAAGGGTTAATACAGGACATCACCGCGATTGGTGATGTTCTGTATTAGCCGCGGGTCCCGGCCGCTGATGGCCGCAGGGACCGACCCGATAGGTGTGTAGTCGCCGTATAAGACGCACCAACTCCCCCCCCCCCCCCACAGTTTTGGGGAAGAAAAAGTGCGTCTTATACGGCGAAAAATACGGTAAGTATGCTTAAAAACTGTATAGCATAACATTATGTAAAGAATAACTTTTATTTGCTGATATGGGAACCCTTCAAGCTTCTGTGGTGTCTATGATTTGATTATAAAAAAGACTTTTCTGCTTCTACTTTCCTGAACCCCAAAGATCATACATTATTCATCTAGGTCACATGTGTATGGCTAGGATTCCACTTGGTTTTTTTTCTAGCAGTTTTTAGAATACTGCCACTGCAGTTTTTGAGCCAAAGTCAGAAGGGAGGAGAAGTGTAAGTCCTTCCTTTATATGTCCTGTTCCTTTTGAATACACTTTTGGCTTTGGCTCAAAAACTGCAGTGGCAGATCTCCAAAAACTGCCAGAAAAAAAACCAACAAGTGGAATCCTAGTCTATAGGCGATAAACGTTGGTGGACAATGATGACAACCATTGAATCTGGAGGCATTGAGGTAAAGAGGTGGACTTCATTACTACATCTGATGTTGAGAAGTCATGCGTAAGAAAAAAATAAAAATAGATAAGATATAAATTCTAATATAAACAATTTGCATCCACATAAAACAATAGAGATAGAGCAGTATGAACATTGTGCATGTAGGGGAGCGTTTGTTAGTATAGATCTATGTATAGCACTGGAGATATAAAAGTGTGTATGCATTCATTTCCATATAAATGGTGCTTAGTGTTGACATGCTGGCTGAATTCCTCCGGGTTAGTATATGCAGAAATGGTAACAGATGTGCATTTGCTGATTCTGTTATTCTACATACTGCGTATATTTTGCCAGGAACAGCTCAGATACGGCAGTGAAGATGGACGGAAAGGAAAGCTTTTAGTCCTCCCTCCTGACAGACTCAATTCTAATTTTAGGAAAAATAAAAAAAAAATGAGGTTAGCGGGCACTTCACACAATGACTGCTGTGACCCTGGCTTTAGGGTAATGTACTACACAGGGAATGAATACTGTGATCATGTTGAGGAATTGTTCATTTCATGAATTGAAACTTGCACCATCTTGTGACTTACAAAGGGAAGTTATACTTAGGACGTCAATAGCACATGATAGAGGATGGGAGAGGAACTATGGCTCTTGGATTTTCTATTAGATTATGTGTAATGTACAGAGGATTCAGCTTCCCTTCCTGTCATACAGATACTTCATGAAAAGGATACTGGATAATGATACTTATGCATATAGGGAGTTGTCTGTTCCAAGCACTGTAATTGTGTTGTTTGCGCCATGAAGGACATGTCGCGTCATGATAACCTCGCTATTTGCCCTATTAGGTCACACTTGGGAACAATACCTATAGGGTAAAGCTGCCATGAGTAGCAGTCTATACAGCTTTCCACTGTAGTCTGTTCTAGTTTCTCACCATTTTCAAGATTTCTATTTGGTGTCAATGAACAATAACAATCATGTTCATAACACTTCTCTTGTGTTAGCGTAGGGAATCCTATAAAAGGTAACTATAATCATCTTATTATTTATTAGAGGCTCTTTAGAAGTGGGAACAACACCAACCAGACTTATATGGAGGTTCTTGTGCCTTGGTGACTCGAATATGTTCAGGTTGTTTTATGACAAGTCCCCCCAGAGATATCACAGTCTTTGTTGTAGAAGGCAGGCACAACTGGCAACGTTACCAAAACACCTGATCTCCAATGCCAAAGCGAGATGGATGGCAACTTAGGCCGGCATCGGAGAGAGGATTTAGAGTAATGTAAAGTATTTTGATAAATTAGTGTCTCTCTTATTACCTGAGCTGCTGTCACTCCAGTTGAATATGGATTCTATGGTAAAAGAAGGTTCTAGAAGAGAAGCGCTGTCTAGACAGGCTCTGCTAATTGGAGGCAAGACAGATTGGTCACCTAGCCATAGGCAAGAGTCCACAGTAGGAAACAGAGTTTGGTGAGAAATGAGAAAACCAGCACTGGTTCCTTTCTTAATATGAATTACCAGGGAGAAGGTGGCTGAGTTTTCTCTGACTAGCAAAACATTGTGGAAAATGTAACCTATATAATTCTTTATGTGCATATGTTAGACTATCAGTGAAGAAAGATGACTATTCCTGACAATATTGTAGCATGCATCTATAAAAAGGTTGTTGTATTCTGCTTTTTTATGATGAGCTTTGCTGGTTTCTATAGTAAACTTATGGACAGAGGAACCCCACAGTATGACTTGAACATGGCAGAAAATAGCAGCCCTCCCCTCTCCCACCCTTTATTTCTAGTATTTTGCCTTTTTCCACTCCTTTTTCCTAGTTTGCATCCTTTCAGTTTCCTTTTGCTGCTTCTTAGTTGTCCTCATTCTTCGCTGTAATGCTCTTCATTTATATTTCTCCCTCTCTGCTCTGTTTCCATGTCCTCCGCCATTCTCCTTTAGTTGCCGGATTGTCTTTACTTCCTTCTCCCTTACAGTGTGTTACAGTTTTAATCTATGTGTGGCTGGGAGAGCACCCCTCTCCCCCTCTGTATCCAGGCCTGGCCTTCCATCTGGAAGTGATTCCAATCCTATGAAGGCTGGATATAGGGGAGGGTGGCTGGAGGAGGGGGAGTTGTGGATCTCATTTCATTCCATCATATTTCCCCCCCTTTTTATGGAATTACCAGACTTCTTTCTTTTATCGTTCTATTTCAATCAGGCAGCTATGATTCTCTTTCATGCACACAATGCACATGTAAACAATAGGAATAATCTATAACACAAGATGAGATCCCATACAGAACTGAATAATTTAGCAGCAATTGAGAACATGTAAAGGCATGTAATTTACATTTGTTGCTATTTTCTTTTTTTTTTAAAGATTTACTTGTATTGGGTCTGCCCTTGAAAAATCTATGACAAAATGCAAGACCTGCTTTAGAGGTTTTATAGTTATATACCTTTATCAACTGATCACAAGTGTGTTACTATATGCTTACTGACTTCTCATATGATCAGAAGTGGTCACAGTGCTCCAGTTTGGAGGATAACCTAACTACTGTGTACTTTTCTATTATTGAATCTTAGCCTGTTTCCAGTGAATAAGACAGCTGCAATACCAGACACTGCTGACATAATAGATAGGGGTCCAAGCTAGGGATCAACCGATTATCGGTTTGTACAATATTATCGGCATATATTCACGATTTTGGGCGTTATCGGTATCGGCAATTACCTTGACGATAATCCGATAATGCCCTGCCCCCCGCGCCGCACCACCCACTGCACCGCGACCGCCCCCCCCCACCGACCCACCCCACCGCGTCGCACCGCCCACCGCACCACCCCGGCCCCATTGCCTCGCCCATCTCCGGTTTTATAATTATCGGTTCCTGGGGGCCGGGGTCCACGCTACTTCTGGATCCTGCTGCGTCCTGCGTTACGCTGTGCGCAATGATGAGTGACGTGACGCGACATCACCATCAGTGCGCACAGTGACAGCTCAGGAGGACGCCACTGGAGCCAGATGTAGAGTGGACCCCGGGCCCCGGGAACAGGTAATTATAAAACTGGGGATGGGGGAGGCAATGGGGCCGGGGTGGTGCAGTGGGGGGGTGCAACGCGGTGCGTTGGGGGGGAGGCGCAGTCACGGTGATAGGACTCAGGAGGACACCCGGACAGGCAGGGGAGAGAAGTAGGTGGCGGCGGTGGCCTATGGCACCACAAAAGCCGCTGCAGTTCATTGATTTAAAGCGCCCGCTTTAAATCAATGATCTGCAGAGGTGTCGCGGGGGAATATTGGTACAAGTTATCGTCTATCGGCCCTAACCTCCACAGATTATCGGTATCGGCCCTAAAAAATCGATATCGGTCGATCCCTAGTCCAAGCAGTAGGGCCCTTTATAATGACACATCACTGTTTGTTCCATTAATAAATGGGTTTTTGTTTCTAAAAATATTTAGTAAATCTGAAGTCAGGATGGCAGTAATCTACAATCATCCATATATTTCTTTTGTCACTGGTTCATGAAATGTGATCACAGTATGAATAAACACATGACTTACAACCTAACACTATCATCTATATACTAGTTGAAACCCAAAAAGATCAGCTAACACCAAAATATGTGAAAAGTTACATCATCTTTATTGAATAATATAAACAACATACATGATATAAAATCACATAAAAATTTGTAAATCCACAAGTAAAGACTGAAAAAAAAGATACTGGGGTGGAGCCAATATATGGATAGCAGTGTTAATAGTTCACACAGTATGCTTAGGTGGGTAATACAAAACAAAAGATGGGTCATTGAAAGTCACAACAATTTCATAAGTAGGGTTAAAAAATGCTAGTAAATAAGTAACATGATACTTAAAGGGGTTATCGATCATAAGGTGATTTTGGTACGTACCTGGCAGGCAGTAATGGACATGCTTAGGAAGCATCTGCGCTTGTCTCGGGGCTAAATGGCTATGTTGTGAGATTACCATAACACTGTGGCTAGCTTTTTTTGAACTGGTATTTCCTGTTTGAGTTTTCCTTTTTTGCATACAAATCCCATAATTCCATTTTCCTCCCTCCCACACATCAGCCACCCCACCCGTTAAAACATAAATGAGCTGCCTCCATTCAAAAGACCTGTGGTTTTCAATCAAGGTGTCTACAGCTGTTGCATTAGTTGCAGATTGATCTCTCTCCCACCAAGCGATCCCTCCACCCATTGAAGCAGACAGGCTCCCTGTCATCAGCTGACTAGTGAGTCAGGTCTTGGCCGCATTGCAACCTGGGAAAAATCTGAGACAACAGTCATTTTGTATGCTGTTAAACATAAATATTGGGATGAAAATCACAGAAGAATTGTGAGAAAACCATCACACAGGTACAGACACTATATTATGAACTACACTAAGCCCCTGTAGCATAGTCAAACAAAAAAAAATTCCTGGAATACCCCTTTAATAGTTCCAGCTATAATCTACATGGAGTCCAAGTCTAAGCCCATCCGGCAAAACATGTCAGAGGACCAGAGAATAACTGGGGTGGTACACTGGCTATATGTTTGTTCATCTTCGGGGTTCTCACCTTGTCTGCATAGTGGGATCTTGTTCTTTTTTCTGCTCTATCACTTCATATGTAGGATATAGCTGGAACTATTAAGTATCAGGGTACTAATTTACTAGCATTTTTTACCCTACCTATGAAATTGTTGTGACTTTTACTTACCCTTTTGTTTTGGTTATGTATTACCCACATATGCATACTGTGTGTACTATAACCAGTGCTATGAAAGTGTTTGCTTTACCCCAGTATCTATTTTTTTCTTCTTCTTATAAATGATGTGTGATTTTATATTATTATATATAATATATTATGTATGCTTTTTATATAAGTTTTCACTATACATGTTGGAGTCTGGTGCAGGGGGCTTGGTCGTTAGGTGTCTGTATACTAGTTGGTAAAACAGTACTTCCCTCTCAGTATTTCAAGTTGCTGAAGTGTCTTAAAATAAATTAAAAGAATAAATGGCTCATGGATTAACTTGTAAGTGTCCTAGAGAAACTGGAGGAGATTTTAGTAGCACAAAAAGGCCAACACATGCTTGAAGAATTATGTATAAGTGACAGTATGCTTTCACTAAAAACAGCTGACCCCTGGAATGTGAAAGACCTAACTGCCTGTTATGTGCTTCTAAGATAACACATTACAATACCTGGTATGGTAGCTGTCAAATGGCTATACACACATCAGCCTAAGGAGCAGGGACTTGACAAGACCACAGAAGGTGTCTTGTAGTACCTGGCACCAAAATGCTGTAAGTGGTGAGATGGAGCCTCCATGAATCAGACTTGCCTTTCCAGTTCATCCCACAGATGCTTATTTGAATTGAGATCTAGAAAATTTTGAGGCCAAGTCAACATTTTTTTCTCATCTTCCTTAAACAATTTTTGCAGTGTGGCAGGGCAGATTTTCCTGGTAAGAGTCCACAACTATAAGGTAATACCCTTGCCATAAAGAAGTCTGTTTGTACAAGATACACATCAAAGTAACATCCATATAACTACCTGGACTCTATTTGTCCCAGCAGAACATCCCCCAAAGCATCACACTATCTGTCATCACATGATTTAACAGACCAGTTGGCTTTCTTCCATTGTTCTATAGTTAAGTTGTGCCCAGTCTAGGTGCTTTTGACAGTGGACTGGGCTTAGCATATTCACTATGACTGGTCTGCGGCTATTAAGCTCTGTACACAGCAAGCACTAATGCTGTGTGTTCAGACACCTTTCTATCATAGTCAACATAAACTTTTTTAAGAAATTGGTGCTACAGTAGCTTTTCTGCAAAATTTTAAGGGATGAGCTAGCCTTTCCTGCTTGTATACATCCATGAGTCTTGGTCATCTGTGACATTGTTGGCAGTTTACCTGTTGTCCTTCCATAGACCACTCTTGGTAGGTACTAACCACTACTTACCAGATACACCCAACAGCATTTGTCATTTTGGATATGCTCTGACTAAGTCAATAATCCATCACTATTTGGTCCTTTTCAAAGTCACTCAGATCATCGCACTGGCCCAATTTTTGCTGCTACTAACACATCAACTTCAAGAACTGACCACTTGCTGATGCTAATACCTGCCCTTTGGACGGATGTCAATGTTAGGAGATAAACTGTTATTTTCTTTCCCATTTCGGTTACAGCTGACTGGTGTATATAAATTGAAAAACATTTTTTTTGTTATTTTTTTCTTCTCAGCTAGCTTAGTTCCATGTGTTATTTTCTTGAAATGAACTTTTGATTCCGGGTGAGCTTGTTGCGATGAAATGGACCTAGTCTGAGCAAGTAGAGCTTTATCTTCATATAGGAATGCAACCAATACTAAAATGGTTGCTGGGCCTAATGAAACTATGAAGGTGTAAGCCCAAATTTGGTGAACAATGTTATAAGATTTCCCTGACAGACATGAAATCTTTAGGTGTTAGGTCTTCTTTTAGCATTAGATACTATATTGGCATTACCAGTATACAATGATGTATTAGAACATTGGGATTTGAAGTTAAAATGCTTTGAGCTTTTTTTCTAAAGGTCACACATTCTTGTAAAAAATGCCAGCGTTCCTTTGAATGCAGGGTTTTGTACAGCTCTGAATCCTCATATCTAGTCTCTATGGAGCCTGGTATTTCTCAGGCCACTTTGCTAGTGATTATTTTAGTGACACCTGCTTACTGAAATTGAAGTCTTCAAAGTGTACATAAGAAGATATGTGTATTAGGCAATGGCTATCAGCAACAGTTGGTGGTTATTATTAGTGTCTTTTGGTGTCCTTTGCTTTTATTGTAATACACATATAAACTTGTCTTATCTAAGTATGAATCATATTTCTGTACTGCTGGGAAGATTGGCTGTTTTTGTGAAATTTTCTTTGCACCACTCTATTGCCAGATCATGATAAACAAGTTGACTTCTCTATACAGTGCCCTTCTGTTGATGTGAGCATGGAGTGCAAAATTTCCCATGTCTTTTCTCCCCCATATTCTCGCTGCCATCTTCAAACACATAACTTCAATGCAGTCTTTGTTTCATGCCATTGTTACCAAGAGTGACAAAGTCACTTGAGATGACAGAGCTGCCCTGTTCCCTCTTCCTCTCAGTCTACAAAAATGCTTGCATCCTAGTTTTTAACTTCCTCATTTCCACTGCAGATCAACAAGCATAGTTTGTCATCACAAGCAGTCAGGGACCCACTTGGTTAATGGGTCATTCACACTAGAGAACAAAAATATATTAACGGCAGTATAGCTGGAAGTGAAGGTCAAGAGCTTTTCATAAAGTGCATCTTCTTATATCCTGCTGTTACCACCCCCATGCTTCACGCTATGCCGTTTCATGATTTCCTGCTGTTTTCTGGCTCCACACTAAAGCTCTCCTTGTCCTTGTGGTTAATTTACAAAATGTTTCGTATTTTTAAGTTGGATAGAATTTGGGACTTGAGAATTTAACCAATAATCTTCCAGGCCTTAGTTTTTACTATAATTTGAAACTGCTTAAGCTGCCCAAACACCTTTAGTGATATCCCAACTCACTTGGCCCTACAGGTAAAAAGGAACCATATAACCACATCCCTAATCCTTCTTTTATCCAACATCAGCCATTACAGGAGGGTTCAGACACCACCACCTCCATATACCTATTTAGCTGTCATTCCTCTTAATTGCTTTTTTTTTTTTTTTTACAATATTATTAGTCAACATAATATCCGAAATGTTGAGTGGCAGTGATCATATTTTAATCAGCTGTGTCTCAATTGGCCACACCGTTTGACATTTCTAGAAATAATGCATTGCTTCCCATTTAAGCACAATTTATGGTACAGTCTAAGCTGGGTTTATTGCGATAAGCATTTCTACAAAGACATCCGAATCCACCATTAAAGATCATATGTCTGTGGCCAAGTTAACTTGTCATCTCAAAGTGGTTTATGCCTTTAATGTGGAAAAGCTTTTTACACTTAAATGTTTTGTCCATATTATTATCCATGAATATGGTAATTTTGAGTACCCTAGCCAAATGTTTACTAAAATTACACCCTTTTGTCCATTAAAATGTTATGGGTGCATTGGGACACCAGACCTTTCCATAAGATCTATTCCTATTTTTGTAATAAGAAAAAAAAATCTAAACTAATATCTGGAATGATGTTTTTTTTATACTTTTTGGGTTCAGACAGGAGTGGGTCAAATCGATGAAAAAACACTGACATGGTACATGGTTTTATTACTAGGTAATAGGGATGTAAGAAAAAATCGATTCTCGCGATAATCGCGATTTTTCATTTGCCGATACAGAATCGATTCAAAATATTTTTGAATCGATTCTTTTAGGGATGTGGAATTTTTAATAAAACGCACTTTTCTTACCTGCCAACGAGCCCGCGGAGCTCCGGTACAGGTGTTCGGTCCCCGGGCTGTATTCTTCTTACTTCCTGTTAGTCCGGCACGTCACATGGAGCTTCAGCCTATCACCAGCCGCAGCGATGTCCCGCCTCCGCTGGTGATAGGCTGAAGCTCCATGTGACGTGCCGGACTAACAGGAAGTAAGAAGAATACAGCCCGGGGACCGAACACCTGTACCGGAGCTCCGCGGGCTCGTTGGCAGGTAAGAAAAGTGCGTTTTATTTTATTTTGCAGCCCGGACGGGATAACATAAAAAAAAGTGTGCACCGGAGTACTAGATCGCCGCTGTCAAAGCTGACAGCGGCGTCTATTGGGATCTATGAATGCTCCCAGGTGGGCGATATATCGCGATGTATCGTCACCTAGACGGTATCGCGATATATCGAATCGCCACACTGGTATCGCGATTCGAATCGAATCGCCAAATTCTTGGCGATTCACACCCCTACTAGGTAACAACATTTTTGAATCATGTTAAGTTAGAAAGGTTTATCATATCCAGAAGATGTTCAAACTTGGGTTATCCAACCTCCACTAAGCCAGACCCAAGGCAATTCACTAACAATAACTAAAGATCCAATTTTAATAGACTGAGATTTAATAAATTAATAAAATAAATTAAGAACAAAAGTGTCAATCCCTCTTGATCTTATGGATGTTCAGTCGCATGTTGGCCATATAGCTTACTCTGACAAGCTCTAGGGGGACACCACTGCATTTTTTATATCCCCGCCATTGCACTTAGGCTCACTGTCTGTGCCACTGCACAGCCATTCTGCTTACGGTTCTAACGTGCTCCTTTCTGTTTTTTTATGCCTTCTATAGTGTATGTACGGTGTAGATTTGGCTTCTTGCCCACCAACTTTTTGACTAGACACTAGGTAACCTCCCTATATACACTCAAACAAGTGGGCTCAGCTACCATAAACAAACAGGGGGTGCCACTATGCGTATCTGACATGAACACTATATCAAAGAAAAAGAAATACACACTATAGTGCACACCCACAATGTATGTACCAAAAAAGATTTTATTTCACATACAAAAAGTATACATTAACAGACAATACAATTAAAAACATTTAAAAAGCCCAAATGGCCACCTACACACACAGGGGAGGTCCCCCAAGACCTCACCCAGAGCACCTGCTTATCTCAGTATACTCTATACCCATCACAGTAGTTGTTGTATAAATCAATGCACATAATCAATTCAATAAACTCCCCCAGAGCAAATAACAATCATACAACCTGTACTGTTATACTCAATTGCAGCACTGGGGAAGCAAGACGGCAGATGGAAAGATAGACCAGGCAGGTGCCCCCCCTAGACCCCACGCGTTCCATTGCCCGTCAGCAACTTCCTCAGGGGTGTTGTGCTTCACTTCCCCTTTATCTGCTTTATATATTGTTCATAATTAGATATATAGCTAACAGAAGGAGATATCTGCATATGCGAGCGCCGAAAGCCGCCCGCTTGTACTTCCGGGTAATGCCGGATCACATCCGTTCCAACACACTGCTCTCAAGCATGCGCATATCACATTCGCAGCACCTCATCTATGCGCCTGCGCAGCAGTGCCCGATCGCACTTCACATCAGTTAACCATCACTACGCCCGCGCATTCAGTCACCCTTCTATCACATACTCCTGTGCGCCTGCGCATCAAGCCTCAGCACCTCCGTGCATCTACATTAGATAAATCGTTACATTGGCGCGTTCACTTCCATCCACTATCATATACCGTAATCAACCTTACACTATGTCATAAGATGCCATAAAACATTCCAACCTATATGGTTATATGACATCTTTTGACATAGTGTCAAGTTGATTATATGATAGTGGATGAAAGTGAACGCGCCAATGTAACAATGATTTATCTAATGTAAATGCACGGAGATGCTGAGTCTTGATGCGCAGGCACACAGAAGTATGTGATAGAAGGGTAACTGAATGCGCAGGCGTAGTGATGGTTAACTGATGTGAAGTGCGATCGGGCACTGCTGCGCAGGCGCATAGATGAGGTGCTGCGAATGTGATATGCGCATGCTTGAGAGCAGTGTGTTGGAACTAGGGATTTAAGAAAAAATCGATTCCCGCGATTATCGCGATTTTTCACTTGCCGATACTGAATCGATTCAAAATATTTTTGAATCGATTCTTTTAGTGATGTGGAATTTGTATCTCCTGATGCACAGAAAGCATGTCCCGGGCATCAGGAGATACAAGTTCCACATTTTGTCAGCCGGATCTGACACGGTGGCGGCGCTCTGGGTGTACGGAGTGGGCTCCGACTCGTGCCCGCTCCATACTCTGCGGCCCCCGGCTGATTTCAGTATCCGGGGGCCGCTGATGCATCACCGCCGCTAATATCCAGCATGCGGTGCTCTGTAGTGTGTATGGAGCGGGCTCCCGACTCGTGCCCGCTCCATACTCTGCAGCCCCCGGCTGTTCTCAGTAGCCGGGGGCCGCCGCTAATAGCCAGCATGCGGCGATCGCCGCGGCTGGCTATTAACCCTTTAGATCGCCGCCGTCAAAGCTGACAGCGGCGTCTAAAGAGAGATGTGTATGCTCTCCGTGGCTCTGTCATTGATAGAGCCTGGCTGGACCAGGCTCTATCAATGGATCGCAGATGAATGGAGTTCAATAGAACTCTATTCATCTGTCTGAGGAATCTAATGATTCCTAAAAGACTAATAAAGTGTACAAAAAAAATAAAAATAAAGTTTTAATAAAAACGTAAAAGACATTGTTTTTTAGACAGAATCGGGATATATCGCGATGTATCGTCACCTAGACGGTATCGCGATATATCGGGATATATCGAATCGCCACACTGTTATCGCGATTCGAATCGAATCGCCAAATTCTTGGCGATTCACACCCCTAGTTGGAACGGATGTGATCCGGGCATTACGCGGAAGTACAAGCGGCGGCTTTCGACGCTCGGATATGCAGTGACACGGACCACTAGGTATCTCCTTCTGTTAGTGTTATATCTAATTATGAACAATATATAAAGCAGATGATGGGGAATAGAAGCACAACACCCCTGAGGAAGTTGCTGACGGGCAACGGAACGCGTGGGATCTAGGGGGGCACCTTTTTTGGTACATACATTGTGGGTGTGCGCTATATTGTGTATTTCTTTTTCTTTGGTACTAGGTAACCTCCCAACTCAATGATCCAACATTCAAAAGATCAAGAGGGGATTAACTCCTTACCTTTAGTAAGACCATTCTTGTTTCTTACGTTGGCTCCTTCAGTTATTGAGAGTGCTTAGTCTGTGGTGAGTTGGCTGGCTTAGTGAAGGTTTTGTTACCCCAGTTTGGATCTTTTGTGACTATGTCTTCTGGATACAGTTATCCATGATAAAGGTGACAGTTTAGTTATTTGTTGACACCACTTCTATAATTATATGTTTTGACTGGGAACTTAATTATTTACCATTACACTGATATTTTCTGAGTGGTTCTGTGAATATAGTGGTTTTATTACTTACCCAATTATACGATACATTTTTTTCACTTATACGTTATAAGTCCAGTCTAAATTCCGCTGACCTTAATAAAAAAAATACTGTATACTGTGCCTTTTATTAGAGACAACATGGTGTATATAGAACAGTTGGTACACAAATCACTATGCAATACATTGTCCAATTCCTACCACAACTAAAAAATTACTGCTTTTACAAGGTTATGAAAAGACACTTTATGAATGTTGCATCTGTCTTTGAACACAAGTGCTTGGTTTTCATACAAGTCTCGTCTTTAACGTTATTTTGTGACTGAAGATAGAAGCGGGAGAAATAGCGCATGCACTATTTCTTCCGTTCATTCTCCCGTCATAAAATAACATCCGTTATTAATAACGGGCTATAACGGGTTAAAACGGATAATGTAAAAAATCCCATAGACTATAATGGGATTTTCTAACGGCCATATGGGATTTTCTAACGGCCGTTTAGCGGCCGATTTTCAGGGTTTTCGAAACGGAACATCAAACGGATTTTTAAAACGGATGAATTTTATAGTGTGAAAGCAGCCTAACATAAGTAAGCATCTTTGAAGAATACCATCTCTCTCATAGATCTCATCTGCTGGGATCAGCAGTCATCAGTATCCATTAGAGAGAACATTCTCCATCATCTATGCCCAAATTATTATTTTAGACAGGTCTATAAATGGATAATGGTTGGTTCTTTATGAATATTTATGGTAACAACTGCAACCAATAAGTGCCTCTGCTACTTCATGTTTCTAACAATAGCAAAGTAGATAGCGCTTCTTTACCAATAACGGTATTAAGATGAACCGTTATATCATGTTACATTGTAAGCCAAGCAGGTGTACATGATGTAGTGAAACTTTACCAGCATGGTCATCAGTCTCCTGTAGGGATGTAAGAAAAAATCGATTCCCGCGATTATCGCGATTTTTCACTTGCCGATACTGAATCGATTCAAAATATTTTTGAATCCATTCTTTTAGTGATGTGGAATTTGTATCTCCTGATGCACAGAAAGCATGTCCCGGGCATCAGGAGATACAAGTTCCACATTTTGTCAGCCGGATCTGACACGGTGGCAGCGCTCTGGGTGTACGGAGCGGGCTCCATACTCTGCGGCCCCCGGCTGATTTCAGTATCCGGGGGCCACTGATGCATCACCGCCGCTAATATCCAGTATGCGGTGCTCTGTAGTGTGTATGGAGCGGGCTCCCGCTCCGTACTCTGCAGCCCCCGACTGTTCTCAGTAGCCGGGGGCCGCCACTAAAAGCCAGCATGCGGCGATCGCCGCGGCTGGCTATTAACCCTTTAGATCGCCGCTGTCAAAGCTGACAGCGGCATCTAAAGGGAGATGTGTATGCTCTCCGTGGCTCTGTCATTGATAGAGCCTGGCTGGACCAGGCTCTATCAATGGATCGCAGATGAATGGAGTTCAAGAGAACTCTATTCATCTGTCTGAGGAATCTAATGATTCCTAAAAGACTAATAAAGTGTACAAAAAAAAATAAAATAAAAATAAAGTTTTAATAAAAGCGTAAAAGACATTGTTTTTTAGACAGAATCTGGATATATCGCGATGTATCATCACCTAGACGGTATCAGGATATATCGAATCGCCACACTGGTATCGCGATTCGAATCGAATCGCCAAATTCTTGGCGATTCACACCCCTAGTCTCCTGTCATAATCACATAATGTGATGTTTAATGTAGATTAGCGCTGCAACGATTAGTCCATATTATCGAGCGGATTCATTGTTGATGAATTCTGTCATAAAGCTCTGATTCGTTGTTAAGCAAAAAAACTGTTAAAAATGTCATAACACCGGTGTTATGACATTTGTAACTAATAACTACGTTTTTGGGTCAGCACTGCACTTCTGCTCCACCCGCTCCATGGCCGGCTCCCAACATGGGAATCGGAAGTTACAATGCTGTGATGTCATATTCCCCGCCAGGAACTATGATTAGTTAGCATCAATCAGAGTTCCCGGTGGGAAGCTTGCCGGCCGGCAGAACGCAGCATTTCGCTTTAAATGCTAAGTCAGTGTTTCCCAATCAGAGTGCTTTATGCTGTTCCCAATGGCTGTCCGGTCATGCTGGGAGTTATAGTTTTGCAACAGCTGGAGGCACCCTGGTTGGGAAACACTCTGCCAAGTTATAATAGGGGCAAAAACATAAAAAAAACCTTGTTCACATGTTATATGCCTACTCAACATATTTTTTTTTTTTTTTTTTAAAGTAAAACCCTTTTTTTGTCATTTTGCCAAGCTGCGCAAGTGCTACGACCCGGCACACGTTCTTGGTGGCCATGAGCTCCCTGGGATCTCGATTTGGGGGGGAGGGGGGTTAAGGATGAGCGGGGAGCCATGCCAATGAGTAATAGACAGGCAATTTTAGGAGGCGCATGTGCTCAGCTCACGAGGCAAGACGCAGGTGATGAGAGCGCTGCGGCTGTCTCGCTCTAACTAGCTTCTCTTAGCGCCTATTAGGCTCCTACAGTTGTGGTTTTTGCCCTACAGCTTCCTAATGATGTCCCGATCCACCAGGAAGAGGAATAAGAAGCTTTCCCTGGGTCTCTCGCAGTCTATTCTGTACTTTTTCAGGGCCTCCCCTGGGCCCAATATGGCGGCCGCCTCACCACAACACTTTGATATGGCGTCTGATGAAGATGACAGCGCGGGCCAAGCACAAATGTCTCCTGAGGACATGTTCCGCAATATTCAGCAACTTTTCCGGGCTGAACTGTAAAAGGCTGTTACGGATTTTACAGCCCAGATCCACGAGCTAGGCCAGCAGATCTCTGACAATGACGCCAAGCTAGAAGAGCAGGTGGGCGCTGACGAGACTGACCTTAAAGATATTGGCTCCCACTCTGCCAAGTTAGAGGCCTTGGAACTTTAACTGGAGGACCTTGAAAATCGTTTGCGGCGGGCAAACATTCGCATCAGGGGCCTCCCTGAAGGAGAAACTAACCTTCGGGATGTAGTCGACTCTATGTTCAGACCCTTATGCCGCAACTCGAGCCTTAGTTAGTACAAATGGACCGGGTGCATCGGGCCTTGGCCCACCCTCGTACTTCAGATATACCGAGGGACGTTGTGCTTAAGCTTCTCTACTCCGAGATGAGAGACCAGCTGCTTTTTGCTTTATGCAATTTACCTGCTCTTCCGGGCATGCTGCCTGAGGTGAGACTTTATTCAGACCTATCTCCTTCCACCCTTGAGAGGCGATTCCAGCTACGCTCAATCACCCTTGCTCTTACCCGAGAAAATGTTAAATGCAGATGGGGGCTCCCCTTCTGCCTGGCCTTCCAGCTAAATGGCCATTCCTACACGGTCCGATCCCTCTCTGATGCCCAGGAAGCCCTTGCAAAGGAGAACATCAGCTGGTCAGCTCCCTCGGCACTGCCTCAAAGGGGCCCTCACCCAACCCGCTCCTGGACTCAGGTTCCATCTCCTCACCGGGCTTCTCCCCCCATCATGAGCCGCTCAAGAAGACCTGACTGAGCCTCTCCATGTTCCTGGGGGACGTTTCCTGCTGATCACACCACTCGTTGCTTAGAAGCTGAGTGTGACCGGATTATTGTGCCCTCTACCCAGTTTGTGGGCCTGGAAGTATGCCAGTCCGAGCTAATATTTGTTCTGGCTTTCCAGATTTTTGTTCTTTTGTTCTGTTCTTTTTTTGTTCTTCCTTTTTTTGTGGGCTTCTTTTCTCACCTTTTTCATCTTTTGTGCTATGTATGTGATATCTGTCAGTTCCTTTTTTTATTTTTATGGATCGCACCATATAAATGTGCAAGATATTATCCCATAACGTTAGGGGGTTCAATTTCCCTTCAAAATGACGGAAGGCATTCAGACACTATGTGAAACCCTGCCCGGACTGTATTTGCCTCCAAGAGTCCCATTTCCCGCCCTCTTCTTGTCCCAGGTTTTTGCCTTCACATTATTCTAGAGTATATATGTCTACCCTTCTGTCTAAATGCAGGGGTGTTGTTATTTGTATTCATAATAATTTACTTTTTGAGATTGAACACTCATATTGACTCAGATGGTCGCTATGTTATTTTATTGGGTTCCCTTTATGGGCTCCGATTATGCCTTGTTAACTCATATGCGCCTAACATTAACCCTACATCCTTTTTTCACACTACGTGCCAGCGTTTATTCTCAGTTACTTATGATGTGTTACTGTGGGCGGGGGATTTGGATTTTGTGTTAAATGGGAAATTGGATAGGTCCTCCCCTGCACCCTTGGTGAGGTCTAAATATCAGCCGAAAATGTTGTATTCTTCCTTTGCCTCATTACAGCTAGCTGATGCATGGTGCAAGCATAATGGTCCGGCGCGGGGTTACTCATATTTTCCCCCCTCGCAGAAGCATTGTTCTCATATTGATTGGTTGCTTGTAAACACACCCACGCTTCCGATGTTGTATGCTCGCCATGCCCTCTCTGCATGGTCTGACCATGAAATGGTGATTGCTGAGCTGGATCTTGTGGGCGGACCAACTACCCCCTTCAAGTGGAGACTCCAATGAGTCTCTTCTAACAAACCCTACTGTTAAGTCTGCCCTTATGGAGGACCTTAAATCATATTTTGCTTCTAATATTCTCCCTGATTCTGATCCCATCTGGGTTTGGTCTGCCCACAAGGCCTACATTAGAGGACGCCTTATCTCTGTTGCTACCACCAGGTTGAAACGGGAGTGAGACCATTATCAAGCAGCCCTAGAGCATAAAATGGAGAGGCTTTCTTTGGCTCATCAGAGGAATCCTTCTCTTTATCTTTTTAGGGCACTACGGGAGGTCAGGGTCCAGCTGGATGCTGTTTTATCTACCCGAGTAGAGAAGGCTCTGCGCTGGTCAAGAGCCACGTACTATTATTAAAAAACTATTTATAATAAACGCTAAAAAACCGGACAAATTATTGGCAAAGATGTTTCAGCAAAAACAGCGCCTCAACTATGTTCAAAGTATCCATATGCGCCCTGGCTCCAGCTCCTCTCATCCCTGTCATATCTATGATGCCTTCCATTCTTACTTCTCTACCCTTTATTCTGCTCCTGACCAACCTGCTTCACTTTCACCCTCGCTAGTCTTCTTTTCTCCACTCTATTGCTTTACCTTCTCTCTCCTCGGAAGATAGGGACTTTCTTAATGCTCCTATTTCTTTTGAGGACGTATCTTCTACTGTGGCTTCTTTGAAACCTGGCAAAGCGCTTGGCCCTGATGGGCTATCAGGCTAATACTATAAAAAATTATCTCCTATCCCCTCACTTGGTCTCCATTTTGAATCGCCTTTTCCATGCTCATTCTCTTCAATTCTTTCTGTTTAATTTCTGGATGCTGTCTTCGCTGTTATTCCTAAACCTCATAAGGACCCCTCTCTTGTATCTATCTATTGCCCCCAAATATCCCTCACTAATCTGGACACCAAAATTCTCACCTCTATTCTGGCCCGTCGACTTAATACTCTTCCAAAACTTGTACATGCTGACCAAGTCGGCTTTATCCCAGCCTTGATAATATCAGGAAGGTCCTGGGTGTCATGCGATGGGCCTCTTCCTCCTCTACCCCCCCTTATGTTGCTAGCTTTAGACATAGAAAAAGCATTCGATAGTGTCTCCTGGGCATATCTGCACAGGGTCCTTGACAGGATGGGATTTGGGGGGCCTTTTGTTCACATTATTAGTTTACTTCTCACCCATCTTCTTTTCTTAAACTGCCTACTACTAACCCCCTTCCTATATCCATTTCTCGTGGAAACCACCAGGGTTGTCCCCTTTCACCTGCTCTATTTGTTTTGGCGTTGGAGCCCCTGGCGGCCCTCATTTGAACATCTCCTGATATCTTTGGGGTCATGATCGGTTCCTCGTGCTATAAACTTAGCTTATTCGCTGACAACCTTCTATTAACTCTTACTCACCCCCTAACTTCTCTCCCCAATATTTTTCATCTCCTCTCTGACTTTTCTCTCTTTTCTGGATCACGGGTGAACGCTTCGAAGTCCGAAACTCTTTTCTGTGGTGTGCCCCAGCACACCCAAAAACTGATCTGCCTTAACTTTACCTTCCCTGACCCTGCACCCAGTCTCTCCTACCTTGGTGTGTCCCTCACTTCTTCTATCTCTTCTCTCTATTCTGAAAACTATTTGCCTTTATATCGCTCACTTTGATCCTGGGATGTGCCTTATCTGTCCTGGATCGGTAAGGTACATATGGTAAAGATGGTGGTCTTGTCACGGCTTCTGTATTTGTTCAGAACCCTACCAGTCCCTGTTTCAACAGCAGATCTCGGGATGCTCCAATTGGAGGTTTCTGCCTTTATTTGGCATCATGAACACCCCTGTATCCCTCATTCTATCATGTATAATCATAAGAGTTTGGGTGGTCTCTCTGTCCCCAATTTTTTTAAATATTATTACGCTGCTTGCTTTAGTCAGGTTGCTTGGTTCATGGCCCCTGAGGAGGCACCCCTATGGGTTCGATTGGAAACCACTCTGCTTCTGCCCCATTCCTTTCCTGCACTCCAGCCTGTTTCCCATTACATCCCCTCTTCTGTTCTACTTACCTTATATTCCCTCTCCTTGTGGTGGTTGTCCACTTCCCCTATCATCTTCACTCTCCCTCCTCTCTGCTGTCTCCTCTCTTGGTTAATCCTTGTTTCTCTCCTGGTCTTCGACCCTCTGACTTTCTCAGGTGGACATCGCTGAATCTACATCATCACCATGACTTCCTTGTTAGAGGTCGCCTTCTGACGCTGGAAGGATTTAGGACTCGTTTTGATCCCTCAGCTACAGAATGCCTTCGAGTTAATCAGGTTTTTTTTGTTTCTTCACTCTCTATCTACCTCTCTTCCTAATTCCTCCGTCTCTAGATTTGAGCATTTAATGCTTTATTCTCCTACCTGCAAGGGTCTGCTCTCTGTAATTTATAGCCAGTTTAATGCTCCCCCTCTGAAGTTAAATTGCCATTTATGTTGCGATGGGAAGCAGATTTCCATACCACGTTGTGCCTCCCTGTTTGGCATTCCTGTTGTGAATCACTTAGTCGGGGTAGTTTGCAGGTCTCCCTTACGGAGACTCCCCTCAAAATCCTTCACAGGGCTTACTATGTCCCTACCCGATTACACAGGATTTTTCCATCCTCCTCGCCATTGTGTTTCCGAGGTTGTGACCACCTTGGCTCTTGCATCATATCTGGTGGTTCTGTCCACTCGTTAGGACGATCTGGTCCTCTGTAGCATCTATACTGCGAGAGGTTCCTGGCTTACCATGCTTCCTCCAGCCCATGTTTTGTCTCCTTAGTAGGAGGCCAACCCGTATGCATCATAGGCTATTCTGCTTAGCTCAGTTTGTTCTTATGGCAGACAGGATTCATGTGGCGGGGAATTGGAAATCCTCTGTTCTTTCTTTAGATAGAGGTGTTGACCTTGTTAATTCTATTATGCTCTCCAAGAAAGTCAATGCCATGAGGGATGACATGGTGGATTGTTTTGAATGTCTTTGGTCCCCCTGGATGTCTTCCTCTTATTGCCCCAATATCCGTTATACTTTATCCTTATACTAAACTGTTATGCACTGACAGCTCCACTATATTTCTTATGACGATATTTGTATTTCTTGTATTGTGTCTCACTATGCCCACTGTTTAGTAATGTTTTACTTACTGACTTTGTCATAATTTGGGTTGCATCCCGTACTGCTTGCATATTGTGCAATCCTTTTACTCATTAATAAAATGTATACGTTTGTTACTAAAAAGGCAATTTTATAAGTTTGGCAGCCACCATCAGCTCCAGGAAAGGCACAGTCTGCTTATATCCATTTTTCATTTCTACCTATGTCTAAAGTTAAATTCAGAAATGTACTGGTTTCCAGTTATCAGATAGCAGTAAGGTATAATGTTAAAGGCGTTCAGAATAACAAAACATGGCTGCTTGCATGCAAAACAGCACCGCCTCTGTCCACAGGTTGTGTGGTATTGCAACTCGGTCTCATTCACTTCAGTGGGGCTGAGCTGCTATTATGGAGGTAACCCGAGAACAGGTCTGGAGCCGTTTCTGTAACAAAGTAGCCATAATTTCCCAATTTTGGGCCACCCCTTTAAGCCACTCGATAGCAATATAAAGCTGTCTCTAATGGCAACTAGCTTAGTTTAAAAAAACAAACAAACAATAAAGCAAAGTAATTGAAAAGTGTCTACATATATTATAAAAATTGAAATTGTAGACTTTAAAGTGTTTACACACACATCTACATGTGTGTGAATATATATATATACACATCGTCCCCGAAGAGAGCAGCACACAAAAAATACATGCAAGGGTGCAGGTTGCTTGCGGACCCCTGATCTTGTTCCAAACAATATATAAACGAATGGGCAGCAGCACACCAATATCGTGAAAAAAATGGTGGTCTTTATTCAGGCATAAGCGCGTGCGATGTTTCGGCTTGCTCACCATGGCTTGAAAAGCCAAAACATTGCACACGCTTATGCCTGAATAAAGACCACCATTTTTTTTCACGATACTGGTGTGCTGCTGCCCATTCGTTTGTGTATAAATATATATATATATATATATATATATATATATATATATACTATATATATGACTTCAGACTACCAATATAAAGCTGCGCAGGCAGACATCTGAATGATTCCTACGAGCAGTCTTTCACTTCTTTCCTAGTCGTATGGCTATTTTGTAGAAATCTTCTGTTCTAGAATATGTGTCAGGACCTCTTATGCGGAGAGATGGTTTACCGCAAAAACCTCCTGCCAGTGTTTAGAAGCAGCCTATTAGCGAGACGGCATTAACCCTTTCTGTACCTTACAGCTTAGGGCAGCTATGTGTCTTCCTATCGCACCAACTAGCCTCTTTTCATTTAGGTATCACTTGAGTGCAAGCAATGGGCAGGTATAATGGAAAGCAAACAGTTAAAGAGCAAGTCCCCCCACCACACAAACTCATAGGATGCAGTAGGCGGTTGTCATGGTTATGGTCACTATGGAAACGGCACCAGGGACTTAGGCCTAGAAAAGGATGTTCAACTTGTAATCTAGAGATAGAAATGGCACCTGAGATGGAGGGAGGAGGCAGCGGAGAAATGGATCCCATGGGGAGACAGGAAGACTTTCCTGTATGTTTGTGTGTTGTTGTCTTTTTTTATTTTTTTTATTTTAACAATATTTGTGGAAATAAATAGGAGCAGCTTTTTATCTTTGAAATACTATTTATAAATTGTTAAACCTGCATATCCGGTGCCTGTGTATTAGCTGTCAGCAGTAATATCCAGTATATACCTTTATGACTGTTCTCTATAGACTTCCACTCTGCGTCGCGTCCTCTGCAGATAGTTTCATCATCTGCTGCTTTCAGCTCTTTCTTTATCTGCAGCTTCAGCAGATTATGTATTACTGAGGAAATGACCCCCGTGAACAACATCATGGATATCCGCACCCCCCGCCTGCTGCTTCTCAGTCCTAGCTGTTCTCCCTGCAGTCAACTGCAGAAATGTGCCCTTCTGATATCAGATCTCTCCAGATAGAACATTGCACCTCTTAACTTCCATTTGCACTGCATTTATTATTCTAAAGAAGAAATCATTATATACTACTTTATTCTACACTTATCTTGTAGGGCTCTATCATCTGTTATATACTGCGCTGTATAACACATCAATGTGGTATAAATAGCTTTCGCCTTTATACTAGTGACACTTTTCTGCCATTGGATTTATTGAATTTTAAGGGCTTGAGAAGATTTTGAATAAAATTATATATATTTTATCATATTTTATAGGATGGTGTAAATTATGCATAGTGAAGCAAATGTATAAAATTGGAGCATGTAGAATAGTATATTTGGTGCTACTTTCTAGAAATGTTAGACACATTTCCTTATGCCAATTTATTGCCACCAGATTTTCATCAGATGGTCATAAGTTGGTCAACAGTTATGCCTCTGGGTGGCTTTGGCTTTGTTTAGATGTGATAACAATGTGTATGTTCAGTCAGGCTGGGTTCACAACACATTTGGGCTCTACGCTGCCAAATTCAGTGGGATACCTTCAAAAAGCCATGATGCCATGCCATACCTGCACCGTGGCAGGTAGGCTTAAGCCCCATAAGGACACAGCCCATTTTAGCCTTAAAGGGGTACTCCGGCGCTAAACATCTTATCCCCTATCAAAAGGATAGGCGGCCATCACGCCCCCTGCCATAGACTTGCATTGAGGGGGTGGGGCGTTACATCACGATACCCCGACCCCGGCACCGCCCGTCATCAGCCACAGAGCAATCTTCGCTCTGTGCAGCTGAAAAACAGGGTTGCTGCAGGAGAGATCGCGGTGGTCCTCAGCGGCGGGATCCCCGTGATCTAACATCTTATGCCCTATCCTTTTGATAGGGGATAAGATGTTTAGCGCCAGAGTACCCCTTTAAGGGCACAGGAAATTTTCATTTTTGTGTTTTAGTTTATTCCTCCTCCCCTTCTAAGAGCCATAACTATTATTTTTCTACCTACAGACCCTTATGAGGGCTTATTTTTGCGTGACCAATTGTACTTTAATGACACCTTTTATTTTACCATAAAATCTACAGCGCCACCAAAAAATGATTATTTATAGTGGCAAATTCATAAGAAACCTGCAATTTTGCTAATTTAGTTTTTTTTTTTGTTTTTACACAGTGCTCTTAAAGGGGTATTCCAGGAAAAAAAATTTTTTTATATCAACTGGCTTCAGAAAGTTAAACAGATTTGTAAATTACTTCTATTAAAAAAAATCTGAATAATTATCAGCTGCTGAAGTTGAGTTGTTGTTTTTTGTCTGGCAACAGTGCTCTCTGCTGACATCTCTGCTTGTCTCAGAAACTGCACAGAGTAGTAGAGGTTTGCTATGGGGATTTGCTTCTAAACTGGGTGGTTCCCGAGACACGTGTCATCAGAGAGCACTTAGACAGAAAAGAACAATTCAACTTCAGCAGCTCATAAGTACTGAAAGGATTAAGATTTTTTAATAGAAGTAATTTACAAATCTGTTTAACTTTATGGAGCTAGTTGAGATATATATATATATATATATATATATATATATATATATATATATATATAAAGTTTTTACCTGGATAACCCCTTTAATGGTAAAACTGACATGTTCTATCTATTCTGTGGGTCAATACAACTAAAATGATACCCATCTTTGCACGCCTTTCTATTATAGTACTACTCTTATGAGCAATCTTTGGACTGCATATACTGATCAGTTCTGCACATATGCATAGCATTAATCAGTGTTTACTGCAATCTAAAATTTAGATTGAAGTAAACAAACCACATTTAGTTACAAAGTAGACTGCATTTGGTCCTTTAAACACTATGCTGTAGTATACGCTGAAATGTCTTGCTTAAGATGCCCTAATTTATACCAATGGCATTAAGCTCAAATGTGGTGTGAACAGCCTTAGTTGGCAAACAATTCTGTTTGTTCCATTTGTCATCTTTACAAACTTAGAGGCAGCAGAGTACAAGTACACTGTACAGCCATGGCCGTAAATGTTGGCATCCCTGAAAATTGTCAAGAAAATTAAGTATTTCTCACAGAAAAGGATTGAAGTAATCAATGTTTTGCTATACACATGTTTGTGCCCTTTGTGTGTATTGGAACTAAACCAAAAAAGGGAGGAAACAAAGCAAATTGGACATAATGTCACATCAAACTCCAAAAATGGGCTGGACAAAATTATTGGCACATTTTCAAAATTTTGGATAAATAAGATTGTTTCAAGCATGTGATGCTACTTTAACTCACCTGGGGCAAGTAACAAGTGTGGACAATATAAAAATCACAACTGAAAGCAGATAAAAAGGAGGGAAGTTCACTTAGTCTTTGCATTGTGTGTCTGTGTGCCACACTAAGCATGGACAACAGAAAGAGGAGAAGAGAACTGTCTAAGGCTGGGTTCACACTACGTTTTTGCCATACTGTTTTCAATCCGTTTTTCTAAAGAAAACCGTATGGCAAAAAAACGGATGGAACAGTATGGAAAAAAGTAAACCGTATGCGTTTTTAGACAGTATACTGTTTTTAAAAGTGCATACAGTTCCGTCAGTTTTTATAGAAAAAAACCCATACGTTTTTGAAAATTTTGTCCATTTTTAATGGGAGGGGTCTTGGGTGGGGACATTAGGATTCAAATGCGCATGTGCAAAGTAAAAACGTATACGTTTTTCCCGTATGGAACCGTATACATGTGCGTTTCCCATTGACGTCCATGTTAAAAAAAAAAAAAAACGTATGCAGTTGCAGTACGGTTTTTAAACCGGAGACAAAATTGTGGTCGACCACGGTTTTGACTCCGGTTTAAAAACCATACCGTTTTTTTTTTAGCATGGACGTTAATGGGAAACGCACATGTATATGGTTCCATACGGGAAAAACGTATACGTTTTTACTTTGCACATGCGCATTTGAATCCTAATGTCCCCACCCAAGACCCCTCCCATTAAAAATGGACAAAATTTTCAAAAACGTATGGGTTTTTTTCTATAAAAACTGACGGAACTGTATGCACTTTTAAAAACAGTATACTGTTTAAAAACGCATACGGTTTACTTTTTTCCATACTGTTCCATCCGTTTTTTTGCCATACGGTTTTCTTTAGAAAAACGGATTGAAAACAGTATGGCAAAAACGTAGTGTGAACCCAGCCTTAGAAGTTGAAAACCAAAATTGTGAAAAAAAATGTCAACAATCTCAAGGTTACAAGTCTATCTCCAGAGATCCAGATTTGCCTTTGTCCACAGTGCACAACATTATGAAGAAGTTTGCAACCCATGGCACTGTAGCTAATCTCCCTGGACGTGGACGGAAGAGAAAAATTTATGAAAGGTGTCAACGCAGGATAGTCTGGATAGTGGATAAGCAGCCCCAAACAAGTTCCAAAGATATTCAAGCTGTCCTGCAGGCTCAGGCAGCATCAGTGTCAGCGTGAACTATCCGTCGACATTTAAATGAAATTAAACTCTATGGCAGGAGACCCAGGAGGACCCCACTTGCCAAAATGAACTTGAGCAAGCCAAAATCCTTCTGGGAAAACATCTTGTGGACAGATGAAACCAAGATAGAGCTTTTTGGTAAAGCACATCATTCTACTGTTTACTGAAAACAGAATGAGGCCTACAAAGAAAATAAAACAGTACCTACAGTGAAATATGGTGGAGGTTCAATTATGTTTTGGGGTTGTGTTGCTGCCTCTGGCACTGGGTGCTTTGAATGTGAGCAAGGCATCATGAAATCTGAGGATTACCAACAGATTTTGGGTCGCACTGTACAGCCCAGTGTCAGAAAGCTGGGTTTGCGCCCGAGATCTTGCGTCTCCCAGCAGGACAATGACCCCAAACATACGTGAAAAAGCACCTAAAATTAGATGAAAACAAAGCACTGGAGAGTTCTGAAGTGGCCAGCAATGAGTCCAGATCTAAATCCCATTGAACACCTTTGGAGAGATCTTAAAATTGCTGTTGGGAAAAGGCGCCCTTCCAATAAGAGAGACCTGGAGCAGTTTGCAAAGGAAGAGTGGTCCAACATTCCGGCTGAGAGGTGTAAGAAGCTGATTGATGGTTATAGGAAGCCACTGATTTCAGTTATTTTTTCCAAAGGGTGTGCAACCAAATATTAAGTTAAGGGTGCCAATAATTTTGTCCAGACCATTTTTGGAGTTTGGTGTGACATTATGTCCAATTTGCTTTTTTTCCTCCCTTTTTTGGTTTAGTCCAATGCACACAAGAGGAATAAACATGTGTATAGCAAAACATGTGTTACTGCAATCCTTTTCTGTGAGAAATACTTAATTTCCTTGAAAAATGTCAGGGGTGCCAACATTTACGGCCATGACTGTATGTAGTACAGTTATATTTGTCTTACAAAGGCCCTAAAAACCCTAGGTGGCACAATTACACCAGTAGAGTATAAGGGCTGCCTTCTGTTTTCCTCCAATTATGCCCACTACTTTAGTGCAATGTTCAAAAATGTTGTGACCTATTCTCACAACTAAGCAGTAAGTCGATAGTGCCAACCCTTTTGACTATGGTAAACTATGAGATGTTGTAAAGCAGAGATGCACAGTATGTCTCTTCTGTGCTCCCTGCAGCCATCAGGGCTCTCACATGCTTGTCTTTATCCAGAGATGTGAGAAGGACGTGGCTGTCAAAAGACAGTGCAACCTTTTAATGTGAAGTGCCATCATTAGATGACAGCTCCACGCTTTCCTTCCTGCAGGTCTAAGAAGATCTTACATCTCAGACTGAAAGTGGCCAGCACGGGTAAGGGCTGATGGTGTGGCTTTCAGTGGATATTCTTATCCAAGACACTTATCATCTTGGTTTATGAAAATACTGCACGCGTCAAAAACAATGTAGACAGAGCTGTAAAAGGAGAAGCTTTATATTCCCTTTGACCTTTTATTCTTAACAGCTAATTCCACATTTTGCTGTAATTTTGAATTCTCTCCTTCACCTATCATCAGGTTTTATGATACTTCTCATTTGTGCTATGAGCATTTAATACATCATTTCTACCATGTCCATATTGTATTAGGTCACTCTTGCAATCCCTGGGCATGAACAGAGGTGGTGTGGCAGTAAATCACAACGGAAGCCCCAGGCTTCGGTGTTCATGAACGCGGCAGTGACAGCCTGGGGGGCCATGGATCACCCTGCCACAGCAATATTTTACCTTCTTGGCCAGAATAGATATTGTGCATGCCTGGCCAGCAGTATAAAATCCTGGAAGGTGTGTCGCAGCAGTCCTTTTCTTCAGATGCGTTGGTTGTCACATGCAGGCGCATGGATTCCATGAAGCTGACTGGCTGCTGAGAATGACGTAGGAAGCTCCTTGCCTGTCAATCACGACTGCTGAGAGGTGATCACAGGCAAACATCGGTGACTAGTTACGGCCCCAATGACTACTTGGTACTAATTAGTATTCAGAGCAGGACTCTGTGAATTGCAAGAACGTTCTAATAGAACATGGGCATGGTTGGAATGATGAATTAAATACCCATATCATAGTGTGAGCAGCCATATAGGGTAAAACCTGGTGA
The DNA here is from genome assembly GCF_029499605.1 of Hyla sarda. Taxonomy (NCBI): domain Eukaryota; kingdom Metazoa; phylum Chordata; class Amphibia; order Anura; family Hylidae; genus Hyla; species Hyla sarda. Next base: position 280,351,213 of record NC_079190.1, read on the forward strand.
CAGGTTCCCCCAAAAGTTTTGCTAGCTAGATTAATTTTTTAGCAATGAGTTTTCATTTGTCAGCACATAAAGCACTAAATGTGATGTTAGTGAGAAAGATAAAGCTTGAATGCTAAGTTATGCATGTCTCGGGTTCTTTAATTGTGTTGGTGAAAACATTTACTTGGAATTTGTTTTATGTGTCACTGTGCCAAGTATTTCAATATACATCTGTTTATTTAGGATAGCATTTTACAGCACTTTCCTTTCATCTAGACAGAGGGTAAAACACATAAACGCCTATTGATAATCGAATGAAAGTTTTGAGGAATATGATTTCTCTGCTGGTGTTCTTGTGTATGGCATGGATATTTATAAGGTAGGGTAAGTCCACACACAACAGTTTTACTGTGGAAAATGTATGTTGCTAATATCCAGAAAGCCACGCTAAAATTTGCACAACAAATTAAATATCAACTGGTGGGAAAACGGGAACGTGTGGGCAGGGGATGGGTAAGGCTAAAATTTTTCGGGCAAAAAACGCTGCGGCCAGATGTTAGCTGTAAATCAATGAGAAATCGCAAAATTCTTTTTCCACTTGATGTTTTTTCAGTTTGGCGTTCTTTTTAAATCCTTTTGGCGTTTTTTTTGCCCTTTTTTGGCGTTTTTCAGCTCCTTGGTGGTTTTGCTAAATTGTAGCATGTTGAGCCTATGGCGTTTTTTTCCCTGAAATCGTGGCATTTTCCTCCCATAGAAGTCTATGCCCATAGAAGTCTATGGGAGTAAAAAAAAGCCAAGAAAAACGCCATGTGTGTTTTAACTTTGACGTCTTTTTAGGCATTTTTTTTATTCTCTTTTGGACTTTAGCGATCCAAAAAAGGGATGGAGATACCTTTTTTTAATAAAATTTCGTAGGGTACCATTAAATAAAAAAAAAACAATAAAAAGGATACAGTAGTGATGGAAAAATTTGTATTTAACAAAATTTATCTTTTTTTATAACAAAATTTCTATTAATTTTTAAACAGGGATCAATTTAGGTGGGCGGGCAGAGCGCAAAAAATATAGCCGACAATAATAAAAAAAATGTAGTGTGTGTGTGTCTTTCACTTTTTTTTTCTTTTTTTTTTTAGGTGGTACTACTACTCCCAGCATGGAACACACACTGTTCCATGCTAGGAGTAGTAGTACTACCTAAAAAGTAAAAAAATAGAAAAAAAAAGTTAAACACACATACACACTTTATTAAAAATGTATTAAAAGTTCATTATAAAAAATAAAAATTTACTTTAAATGCATTTTTTCCCATCCCTACTGCAACCTTTTTTAAATTTTTTTTTGGTACCCAACACGTTGAAAAAAAGCCACTCAAATGCAAAAATGTCAGAAAAAACGTCAGACGCAGGAAATTGCACTGGCGTTTTTTCAGGCATTTTTTTTCGGCGTTTTTTTTTTGTGAAACAAACGCTGTAAGAAAACAAGTGGAATTCCATCCTAAGGAGTATATTGTTTTTTTTCAAAAATTGTTTTGCAACGCTGGGTTTTAATTCACATCCGCAGATAATTCACAGCACCATCTTTAGCACTAAATTACTGGCAGATTATATAATCCATGTTCAATCCACTGCAGAAATCGACATCCTGTAGACTGTAAAATCTGCGCCGCTGGTCCGTTTTCGTGTGTAAAATATGTACATCTTGTAAATTGAGAAAATTTTGAATCTGCAGGTAAAATTCCCAGCCTTACCCTTAGTGCCCTTTCATCACTGGGTATTCTGATTTCCCAGTGGTTCATCCTATTCCATTTGGTTCGTTGGTACGAAGTCATTTTATATTGATACAGTTAGGTTGTTAACAAGTACGATTATGTGCAGATCCAGGTATAATATAGCAGGACAAACTTACTTCGCTGTCACTAGTCTTTGGTAATGGGTGTTCAACCACTGTTTACAGCAAGCACTGTCTGGAGTGTATGCCCTGTCTGCCTGTCTAGGTTCCAGACACCCGGCTGAATGTATTAAGGCACCTTCATTGCTAATTTAATTTGATGTACTCTGCCGTTTCTATATGGCACCCACTGTTGATGGGATTAGACTTCTGTCTTGCCATGTGAACAATAATCTGCTTAACCCTATCAGTGCTAAGATGGCCAGAAATGACTCTAGGGAAGTTGCTAAAGTTTGTTAGAGAGAAATATAGGGGATGTAAAATGTGAGTTTAGATTTCTGCTTCTCATCTGTTTGCAATTGTAGAGGATAAGAGAGGATTTTTGGTGGGGTACTGATGAAAGAATGGAAGAATCTGGAAACCATTAAACAACATCAGGAAATTGTGCAGAGTCTGGTGACCTTTCTATTAAACCTTCCATACCTGAATTAACACTTTTCTTTTTGGTATTTCCTGTGTATTCTACTGCTTTTGCATTTTTTGGCGTTTCCTGTGTGTGTGCGTGTGTTTTTTTTTTTGTTTTGTTTTTTTTACAGGTCAAATTAGTGTTTAATAAACTTTTTAAAACATAGATCTATTACATCCCAAACTTTGGGAACAATGGATATGCAAAGCATCTCTCATACTACTTTCTTCAGGTGGCTTTCCCTTAAATTCAGTGATTTACTTAACCTAGAAGTCTTGGAAACTGACCGGGAATGTTTGTCAAGCCTAAAATATCCCCAGAAGGAAAGAATATCCTTCTGCAGACAGCTAGTTTTGGGTTTTTGCTGGGTCTGGGCTCAGTACCGATCAGAGTGCTAGCTGGCTAGTTAGAGGCCTGTCGTCGTAGGATGGAAAGGGACATTTTTCTCCTTGATGAGAGCGTCATGAAGGTGGGTGGAGCCTTTTAGGCCTTTCATGCTCCACTGGGAAGAAAGGATATTCAACGCAGCCCTCATACCACTTTTTCCAAGTGCATTGCCTTTTATGATGTGATGCTCTCCTTAGCATTACCCCTTTGTTCTATGACTAAAGACCTCTCACTAGCCAACCAACACCCTGCTCTGTACTGATAAAGCTGTCTGCAGTTGGAGTAAAACACTGACTTTAAGGGAAAGCCACATGGTGTGAGGGCTGCTGTGCATATTCTTTTTTCGCAGTGATGTGTTCCACACGTCTTATGACGCTCTACTCAAGGAGAAAAAAAATACTCTGCGGATGCGCTCCCATTTGAATACACCCTAATATGGTATTCTGCATAACACAAATACTTTTCATAGATTAGTACAGAATCAAAAGACATAAATGTACAGAAAGGACTCCATGTTATACAGGTTCAGAATGAGGCCTTACAGAAGGACATCAAATCACGTGATTGCTGTGAGTTCATGGCCTAGATTTACTCAGCTCAACATAAAATATAAACCTTATCTGTATACCTGTGTCAGGCTGTAGACATATTTGAGAGAAAAAAAGTCACTGATGAAATTTTCATTTTCACTGCTCAAAAAAATAAAGGGAACAATAAAATAACACATCCTAGATCTGAATGAATGAACTATTCGTATGAAATACTTTCATGTTTACATAGTTGAATGTGTTGACATTAAAATCACACAAATTATCTATGGAAATCAAATGTATCAACCCATGGAGGTCTGGATATGGAGTCACACTCAAAATCAAAGTGGAAAACCACACTACAGGCTCATCCAGCTTTGATGTAATGTCCTTTAAAACAAGTCAAAATGAGGCTCAGTAATGTGTGTGGCCTCCACGTGCCCGTGTGACCTCCCTACAATGCCTGGGCATGCTCCTGATGAGGTGGCGGATGGTCTCCTGAGGGATGTCCTCCAAGACCTGGACTAAAGCATCCACCAACTCCTGGACAGTCTGTGGCATTGGTGGATGGAGTGAGACATGATGTCTGAGATGTGCTCAATCGGATTCAGGTCTGGGGAAAAGGTGGGCCAGTCCATAGCATCAATGCCTTCCTCTTACAGGAACTGCTGACACACTCCAGCCACATGATGTCTAGCTTTGTACTGCATTAGGAGCAGGGATGTCCCAATACCATTTTTTTAAGACCGATTTACGAGTACCGATACTTTAATTCTAGTAATCGCCAATACCAAGTACGAGGACTTATATTTTAAAGGGAATCTGACACCAGGGTGACCCGGTTTCTGGTGCTGCTTACCGTATGATATGTGGGTTCCATGTTGTGTACAATGGAGGCGGCTGCTGTAGTATGAGCCAAGATTCCTCTCTTCTCCATTGGGCAGAACAGGGAATTTGCATTGGCGGTGAGACCGATGTACACATGGTGAGCAGTGGTAGAAACCGGGTCACCTGCACTATCTACCTATAAATTCAAGTTAGTGCAGGTGACTCTGCAGTAAGATTGCCTTTAATATTAGGTAGTATCCCCTTGCAGACATTAGCAGCAGCCCCCCCGGCAGTCATTAGTAGCAGCCCCCCTAGTAGACAGCAGCCCCCCTAGTAGACAGCAGCCCCCCTAGTAGACAGCAGCCCCCCTTGTAGACAGCAGCCCCCCTTGTAGACTTCAGGCCCCCCCTTTTAGACATTAGTAGCAGCCCCCCTATAGACAGTGGGCCCCCATTTAAACAGCAGCAGGGCCCCCCGTTTAGACAGCAGCAGAGCCCCCCGTTTAGACAGCAGCAGGGCCCCCCATTCAGACAGCAGCAGCACCAGCACCCCCGCCCGTAGACAGCAGGTCCCCCTTTTTTGACACCAGCAGGCCCCTCTGTAGACATTATTAGCAGACCCCTCCTTGCAGACAGCTCACCTGCGGTTGTCCTCTGTCGGGTGCTGCCGCTCCACTACCCTGTTCTCCCGTCCGCATCATGGCGTCCTATGGAGGAGCATGTGACATATACGTCACTCTGCTTCCTCCGTAGCGCTACGCAGGGCGCAGGGGAGGTGGAATGACGTGTGTGTCACATTAAATTAGTCCCTGATACCATGCAAATGGATAATATCGGCCCCGATACCGATACTAGTATCGCTATTGGGACATCCCTAATTAGGAGGAACCCAGGGCCAACCACACCAGCATATGGGGTCTGAGGATCTCATCTCAGTACCTAATGGCAGTCAGGCTACCTCTGGCAAGCACATGGAGGGCTGTGCGGCCCCCCAAAGAAATACCACCCCACACCATTACTGACCCACTGCCAAACCGTTCATGCTGTAGGATGTTGCAGGCAGCAGAACGTTCTCCACGGCGTCTCCAGACTCTGTCACGTCTGTCACATGTGCTCAGTGTGAACCTGCTTCATCTGTGAAGAGCACAGGGCGCCAGTGGCGAATTTGCCAATCTTAGTGTTCTCTGGCAAATGCCAAATGTCCTGCACGGTGTTGGGCTGTAAGCACAACCCCTACCCGTGGATGTCAGGCCTTCATACCACCCTCATGGAGTCTGTTTCTGACCGTTTGAATGGACATATGTACATTTGTGGCCTGCTGGAGGTCATTTTGCAGGGCTCTGGCAGTGCTCCTCCTTACACAAAGGCGGAGGTAGCGGTCCTGCTGCTGGGTTGTTGCCCTCCTACGGCCTCCTCCACCTCTCCTGATGTTCTGGCCTGTCTCCTGGTAGCGCCTCCATGCTCTGGACACTACGCTGACAAATACAGCAAACCTTCTTGCCATAGCTCACATTGATGTGCCATCCTGGATGTGCTGCACTACCTGAGCCACTTGTGTGGGTTGTAGACTCTGTCTCATGCTACCAATAGAGTGAAAGCAACGCCAGCATTCAAAAATGACCAAAACATCAGCCTGGAAGCATAGGAACTGAGATGTGGTCTGTTGTCACCACCTACAGAACCACTCCTTTATTGAGTTGTCTTGCTAATTGCCTACAATTTCCACCTGTTATCTGTTCCATTTGCACAACAGCATGTGAAATTGATTGTCAATCAGTGTTGATTCCTGAGTGGACAGTGTGATTTCACAGAAGTTTGATTGACTTGGAGTTACATTGTGTTGTTTAAGTGTTCCCTTTATGTTTTTTGAGCAATGTATAAAAAGAATGTCAGAATATAATTAAAAGAATAGGCAATCAGGATTTTATGTTAAATGTGTTTTTCAGAATTTACTTATTTTGTTAGATTTTTTCTCGTCAGTACCTATTTAACCCCTTAAGGACCAAGCCTATTTTCACCTTAAGGACCAGAGGGTTTTTTGCACATCTGACCACTGTCACTTTAAGCATTAATAACTCGGGGATGCTCTTACTTTTCATTCTGATTCCCGAGATAGTTTTTTCGTGACATATTCTACTTTGTTAGTGGTAAATTTTTGTCGATGCTTGCATCATTTCTTGATGAAAAATTCCCAAATTTTTCACAAAATTTTCAAAATCTGAATTTTTCTGGGACCAGTTCAGTTTTGAAGTGGATTTGAGTGGCCTTCATATTAGAAATACCCCATAAATAATCAAAGTATTCAAAATGATATTCAGAAACTTTGTTTACCCTTTAGGTGTTTCACAGGAATAACAGCAAAGTGAAGGAGAAAATCTTCATTTTTTACACTTGCATGTTCTTGTAGACCCAGTTTTTGAATTTTTACAAGGGGTAATAGGAGAAAAAGCCGCCCAAAATTTTTAACCCAATATCTCTCGAGTAAGGAAATACCTCATATGTGTATGTGAAGTGTTCGGCAAGCGCACTACAGGGCTCAGAAGGGAAGGAGCGACAGTGGGATTATGGAGAGTGAATTTTGCTGAAACTGGCCACAGTTTAGAGACTACTGAATTTTGCTGAAGGGCCACAGTTTAGATACCACTGCACAGTGATCTCCAAACTGTGGCCCTCCAGATGTTGCAAAACTACAAATCTCAACATTCCCAGACAGCAAACTGCTGTGTGGGCATACTGGGAGTTGTAGTTTTACAAGATCTAAATGGCCACAGATTAGAGACCACTGCACAGTGATCTCCAAACTATAGCCCTCCAGCTGTTGTAAAACTGCAAATCCCAGCATGCCCAAACAGCAAACAGCTGTCTGGGCATGCTGGGAGTTGTAGTTTTGAAACATCTGGAGGGCTACGGTTTAGCCCTCCAGATGTTGGTAGGCAACTACTCACTGGCTTCCGTAGGATCGTCTCACAAGGGAGCCCCATCGCCGTCCTCTGCCGCCCGCCGCCGATGGTAAGGGGAGCTCCGGCATCGGTCACTGTCTGTTCCCACGCCCTCCGATCTGCTATTGGTCGGTCACTTCGTGGGTGTCTTGGACAACCCCGTTCCCCTTATTTTCCAGGTTGATTGCCGCTTCTAAAGCGAAACTAAACTACTCCCGCTTAGCTCAGGGGGCTGTTCGGGACCACTGCTGTGAAATTGCAGCATCCCGAACAGTGTGTGCAGTGTTATAGCTCCCTATGGAAGCTATAACATTGCAAAAAAAAATTTGAAAAAAAGTTAATAAAGATCATTTAACCCCTTCCCCAATAAAAGTTTGAATCACCCCATTTTTCATAAGAAAAAAACTGTGTAAATAAAAATAAACATATGTGGTATCGCCGCGTGCGGAAATGTCCGAATTATAAAAATATATTGTTAATTAAACCTCACGGTCAATGGCGTACGCGCAAAAAAAATTCCAAAGTCCAAAATAGCGTATTTTTGCTCACTTTTTATATCATGAAAAAAATGTATAAAAAACTATCAAAATGTCCGATCAATACAAAAAAAGAGCCCTCATACTGCCCTGGATGCGGAAAAACAAAAAAGTTATAAGGGTCAGAAGATGACAATTTTAAACGTATAAATTTTCCTGCATGTAGTTAAGATTTACCACAAAAGCAAACCTATATAAGTAGAGTATCATTTTAATCGTATGGATCTACAGAATAGAGTAGGTGTAATTTTTACCGAAAAAATGTACTGCGTAGAAACAGAAGCCCCCAAAAGTTACAAAATGTTGTTTTTTCTTCCATTTTGTCGCACATTGATTTTGTTTTTTCCGTTTCGTCATAGATTTTTGGGTAAAATGACTGATGTCTTTACAAAGTAGAATTGGTGGCGCAAAAAATAAGCCATAATATGGATTTTTAGGTGCAGAGTTATGATTTAAGGTAAGGAGGAAAAAATGAAAGTGGAAAAACCCCTGGTCCTTAAGGGGTTAAATGCAGTTATATGTAGCTCAGAGAAAACGGCTGCCCCCATAATTATGTACATATAATATAATAAAAAAATTTACTAAAAGAAAATAAAAACTGATAAGAAAAAAATAACATTTATTAGTATCTGGTTTTAAAAAATAAAACATATAGGTGCTACATTTCCCTGAAGAACTTTGTTACATTTACACTTTAGGGTTATTGTGTAAGGGTAAAGTGGCTTAACAGCAATTCTTCACCTTTTCTTTTTACCTTAGGTGTCACAGTCTCTGGTTTCCATTGTACTTGGTTTGCCTTGGAACCTCACCTCTCTAGCTAGCAAGGTCTCTTTTTTATTTTGTTTTCCTTCTATAGTACAAGCTATTGCAAGAGCAAAATATGAGTATGTGTATTAATGTTATTATCACTGTATCTGTGAGATAGGGTTCATGTACATCAGTGTTTTATGACCTTTTTATGTATGGAGCTGTAGAATGGCATGAGGTCTCTACTGTACATTTGTATGCCTTCAATTTTGTAGCAAGGTTTTTTCTGTTGGGGTATTAATCCAATGGAAAAATAAACACATGCACAAGAAATAACATTTATTGCAATGTAGAAGTCTGTAAAAACAAAATACCGTACTACTGTATAGGTACAAGCCCATTCCTTACCCCAATACAAAATGGTATCTTGGAGACCAGTATATTTGGTGTACCGTATATACTTGAATATAAGCCAAGTTTTTCAGCACGATTTTTCGTGCTGAAAACGCCCCCCTCGGCTTATACTCGAGTGAACTCTCCGCCTGTCAATCCCTTCATCAGTGGTCTTCAACCTGCGGACCTCCAGATGTTGCAAAACTACAACTCCCAGCATGCCCGGACAGCCATCGGCTGTCCGGGCATGCTGGGTGTTGTAGTTTTGAAACCTCTGGAGGTCCACAGGTTGAAGACCACTGTGGCCTTCGTCATCATCCCCCCTTTTGTTTTGTACTCACCGCCCCTCGGCGGGAAGTTAGGGGGAGCTGGTCCGGGCCATCTATGCTGCAGGGACCATCCGGTGGGGAGGATTAGTCATTGCGGGTTGTCCATTTCCACCGGGGGGGCCTCTTCTCCGCGCTTCGGGCCCGGCCCCGGACTAGTGACATTGCCTTGATGATGACGACGACGTTCATGCGCAACGTCCCTGTACGTCGTCGTCAAGGCAGCGTCACTAGTCCTGGGCCGGGCCCGAAGTGCGCAGATGGCTGTCCGGGCATGCTGGGAGTTGTAGTTTTGCAACATCTGGAGGTCCGCATGTTGAAGACCACTGATGAAGGGATTGACAGGCGGTGATGATGAAGGGGGGGGGGGGATGATGTATTTCTCACCCTAGGCTTATGGTTGAGTCAATAACTTTTCCTGGGTTATTGGGGTAAAATTAGGGGCCTCGGCTTATATTCGGGTCGGCTTATACTCGAGTATATACGGTATATTTACAGATTTGAAGAGTAGTGTTAATGCTCTATAGCAGTCTTATGTGTAGAAAAATAAACCAGGACAATTAAAGGATTTATCCATGCATAAAAAACAGAACTGATTTCTTCTAAAAATAGCACCACACCTGTGCTTAGGTTGTGTGTGGTATTACAACTTTGCTCCATTCACTTCAATGGAATTGAGCTGTAATACCACACACAACCTAAGGACAAGAGTGGTGCTATTTTTGGAACAAATTAGCTCTCTTTTTCTAATCCTGGATAACCCCTTTAAGAAGACAGAGTATGGTTATTTGGAACAGGATTAGTTCTGGATGTAATGCACATAGGAGAAGGCTTGATATTTACTTTGGAATCAGTGTGGAGTTCCAGCCAGGTTAGTTAAAGTTAGCTTAAAATGGTGTGTAAATGTTATCATGACATATTCTCCTTTTTTAAAGTGCTAGTACCTAGTGATAGTGAAGCTTCAAAGGAAATTTAGGCTGGACCAGTGATCGGCTTTTTACCACAGGTCTGGCATCAGAGCCCATTAGTTGCAAAGGTTGTGTGGCCAAAATTTGCAGTGCCAGTACTTTGCGGCAAATGGCAGTAAATGTGGGTCAGGTTGGGCACATAGGTTGACATTAATCTATCCAGGATGTATTTGCTATTGCAGAAACTTGCAGACCATAACAACATTGACTTTTATCAGCTGTGGTGCACAGGCAGTATAACAGTGTGATCTTTGGCCACACAACCTTTGCCGTGGTCATCACTGTAAAGCTTTTCACTCTAGCTAATAGAGCGGGGTCTCCATATATGGTCTAAAACGGCATATGAACAGTGGTTGTTCTCATGAGACAAGCTATTTAAATTGTATCGCAGGCAACACAAATGTACCCCTCTTTATTTGGTGTTAATGTACTTTTGGGTATTAGGGCCTATGATACTTTTGTTTGTCAGGAAAATAAGTAGAGAGAGCTGTGCCTGTAAGCACTACTAAGCAGTCCTCCAGTCCAAGAAATATAGAGGGGAATTTATCAATGTGTGGGCTGTGTGGACACTTTTTGTCACTGTTTTTAGTTGCAGTGAACTTGACGTCCTTGCACCAAATTTATCAGACAGGCGCGCTATGTTTAATAAATCCACAAAACACCCAGGAAAATGACTTCAATACACCAGTCCTAAGTCAACTTCTGTTTGATACCTCAGCTTGTGTGTGGTCTGCTTAGGGCTTTTATTGATAAATTCCAGGTATCTGACTAATTTTATTGTACCAGTTTAAAGCCCTCCAGCACTTACCCATATCACAATTGTTACAGAACCAGAGACAATTTCAACTTAATAGTTACAGATCAGCAAAATTCAAAGCCATTTGACTGTTTTTAGAACTACTTTATCCATATTACACATCTACATTACAAAAACTGAAGAAGAAAAAAAAAAAACATCCAACACACAACAGTGTAGGTAAAGAAGTGTCTGTAAAATAGATACGTTGGTAAGTGTAGTTAGTCCTTGGGTGGTGTGGCTTTGCGCAGGCATTTTGCCTTTTGCTTGCAACTTTTTAAAAAAGTTGCAGCTATTAAATCAGTGTCCACTGAATCTGCCAAAAAAAAGGGGGAGATTTATCAAAACCTGTCCAGAGGAAAAGTTGCCCATAGCAACCAATCAGATCACTTCTTTCATTTTAACAAGGCCTCTGCAAAATGAAAGAGGAGATCTGATTGGTTGCTATGGGCAACTGGGCAACTTTTTCTCTGGACGGGTTTTGATAAATCTCCCCCAAAATGTGGATGTTGAAAAGTAACTAAAAAACATACAATGCAACCTGCAACAACTTTTGACAACACAACAAGATCCAATGATCCAAATCCAATGATAAATCCCTCCCTATTGTTCTTAGCTTATCAAGAATGATCATTTTTTATCCAGTTCATGGTAATTCCAAGCATTCACTCGAACCTATTGTCATCCTGGACAGTGAATGAAAAACATATGGAAGGGGAATCTGTGATGTAGACACGCTGTTTAGTACCATGTGAACAGAACAGAAGAGAAGCATTGCAGCAAAGAGACAAAGGGCTTCTGCACATGGCCGTAGTATAGGTCGGAATTGTTCGCAGCCATAATAGGGCTTCAGAGGAGGCGAAGTCTAGAAATGTCTCCCACATCTTACAGGTGGCAGTGGGATAGAATGCTATTATGTTGACTCTGAATTGTTTAATGGGAACTGTGAAAGTATTCTTCAACTGACCAGACATGGCTGTATCTGGAAACAATGAAAATATAAAAATATGGACATTTTCCTAAAATAACAAACAAAAAAACAACCAATAAATGAAATCAAAGAATAACTGAGGCACTGAGAGATTGGGTTTCTTTTCTTCCATATGAGATATACAAATGTATATGTGGGATGAATTGCTGTATATTGAAGGATGGTGCCAGGAGTGTAATTGGGTTAGTAGACTCAGGGGTGTGGAAATTAAAAAAAAAACTACTTGTCCAAGGGACTAAAGCGTAACACAATCTACTTGTCCCTCAAGAAAATCCACTTGTCCTGGTTGATGAAATAATTTCAACCAAAATAGTCTGATCCCCCCCCACTAGACCACCAGGGATGGATATAAGATCCCTTTAGACACTGCTGACAGCGATGATCTAATGGGTTAATAGGTGATCGCAGTATGCCAGGCTATTAGCGGCGGGAGAGCTGTAGCTCCTCTTACGCCTGAGACAAGCCCAGAAAAGTCTAGATATAACTTTTTGATCACCTTATAAAAAATTTCTCCCTGGTTGAACTTGATGGACATATGTCTTTTTTCGACCGTATTAACTATGTAACTATGTAAGTGACCAAAAATGAACAATTCTGGACTATTTTTTACATTTACACCGTTCACCGTACGGTTTAATTAACATTATATTTTAATAGTCTGGACATTTCCACATGCAGCGATACCACTTATGTTTATTTTTGTACATTATTTTTATTTAAAGAAAATTGGAAATTTTTATTAGGAAAGGGGCTTATTCACATGTATACGCACTTTTTAAAATATTTTAATCACTATTTTTCAGTCTCAATAGGGACTTATGTGTTACTGGGGGGGGGGGGGGGGGGTTCTGCTTCTCCAGTTTATGTGCTGCATTTTGTGTCAGAAAATGCTGGAAGTTGCATTTAGTTACTAGATAACTACAACTCCCAGCATGCCCTGATACAGCCTATGGTTGTGTGGGTGTTGCAGCATGTTGCACTGTATAGTACAGTTAAGGTTATTGTATAACATGCTGGGAGTTGTAGTTTTGGTTTGTGTCAGCTGCAGAGCCATAGGCTGTGTCAAGGAATACTGGGAATTACAGTTAGTAACTACAACACCCAGCCTATAGCTCTGCAGCTGACCCGAACCAAAACTACAACTCCCAGCATGTTGCACTTTATAGTTCTACAGTTTTGGTTATGGTCCAACATGCTGGGAGTTGTAGTTTTGGTTCGGGCGTGTTTGTGTGCATCCGTGGGGCTCTTGGTTGGCGGGTGAGTATGAAGGGGGCAGGATTCTGGGGGTGCAATTCAGTGCGGGTGCCACTAAAAATAAATAAAATTAGATGGTACAACTGCCCTAATGCCCGACGTGACAGTCCGCTCCTATACAAAGCATTCATGCATACACATCATACATGCACCAGCCACTGCCCCCATATCATACATACACACACCTGCCACTGCCCCCCCCACATCATACATTACATACACACATACACCATACATATGCACACATCATACATACACCTGCCGCTGATACACCCCCACATCATACATCACATACACACATCACACACACACATCACATAGACATTATACACACATACACTCACACCATATACACCATACATATGCACACATCATACATACACCTGCCGCTGCCCCCCCACATCATACATTACATACACACACATCACACATTACATACACATCACACATAGACAGACATCATACACACATCACACATAGACATCATACACACATACACTCACACCATACATATACACCATACATATGCACACATCATACATACACCTGCCGCTGCCCCCCCCCACATCATACATTACATACACACACATCACACTTAGACATTATACACACATCATACATTACATACACATCACACATAGACATCATACATTACATACACATCACACATAGACATCATACACACATACACTCACACCATACATATCCACCAGTGTTTCCCAACCAGGGTGCCTCCAGCTGTTGCAAAACTACAACTCCCAGCATGCTGGGAGTTGTAGTTTTGCAACAGCTGGAGGCACCCTGGTTGGGAAACACTGATATACCCCATACATATGCACACATCATACATACACCTGCAGCTGCCCCCCCATCATACATTACATACACACATCACACATACACTCACACCATACATATACACCCACCCTTCCTGCGCCGCCTGTATTCTTGGTCTCCTCACCTGAGCCGCCATGAGTGGACATCAGAGCTGTAGTCCCGGCCGGTGTGAGGTGAGATTTCCGTCCTCCCCCTCACCCCCCCTGCTCTGTGTTTTCCCCGTGCAAACAAGCAACCGCCCCGTGGTGGATTAGGTCCTGTGGAGACAGATCAGGGTGAGGGGGAGGGGTAGAGCTGTGTGTGGGGGATGGAGCTGTGCACGGAGCTGTGCTCGTCCTTTCTCTCACCCTGCTGTGTCTTCTGAGCTCCGTCCATCCTCCGGGAGGGGAGATAAGGGGGCTCTGCAGTCAGCTCGAGGCCGCCCCCTCCATACACTCTGAGCCCGGTGTGAGGTGGAGACTTCCATCCGCTCCTGCGCCTCACACCGACATTAAAGAAAAATAAGGGGGAAGTCTGTCTCTCCCTGCTCGCCCGATACAGGGCTAAATCTATAAACAATTCACCTGCCCGAAGCCCAAAACTACTTGTCCCGGGCATCGGGCTATAGGATTTCCACATCCCTGAGACTATATTTCACACTATTCTATGACTCCCAGCTGAAGACTCAGTGATACAGTATTAGCATGGAAATGATCTTCTATTATTATTAGACTAATTATCTGAACTGCTTTGGATTATGTGAAGTGCTGAATCACTTTAGTATAATATCCTTTAAATGGATCTGGATGTCAGTGAATGAGGTGTGCTCTTACTATTAGCTACACATGGAAATCCTACCATTTCTGGGAATTCACCAGGATTGGGGTGCTTATGCTTGCTGAAAGTCAGAATACATGCAAATGAAGTGGGTGTTCTATCACAGGGAGTACTGATGATTTACCAGGGTAGAAACTGAATGGAGTATTACGTGCCAACCATTCATATAGCACAGGGATGGCCAAGTTTGCCATAACAAGAGCTGCACCTATGGCTTCCATCTATGAATACAACAGTCAGGCATCAGCATAGGAACATGGACCCACTATTTCACAGATGGGATTGGTCTAGGCTAAATGAGGCACAGAGTGTAAGAGATTTTGCAAACTTTACATAAAAGTGCCACTCATTGGGGGGGGGGGTATTTTGTGCATAGATTTGTAGGCTGTGTAGACTTTAAAGGGGTACTCCGGTGGAAAACTTTTTTTTATCAACTGCTGCCAGAAAGTTAAACAGATTTGTAGATTACTTCTATTAAAAAATCTTAATCCTTCCAGTACTTATTAGCTGCTGAATACTACAGAGGAAATTGTTTTCTTTTTTGAACACAGTGCTCTCTGCTGACATCACGAGCACAGTGCCCTCTGCTGACATCTCTGTCCATTTTAGGAACTTTCCAGAGCAGCATATATTTTCTATGGGGATTTTCTCCTACTCTGGACAGTTCTTAAAATGGACAGAGATGTCAGCAGAGAGCACTGTGGTCATGATGTCAGCAGAGAGCTCTGTGTTCCAAAAATAAAATAATTTCCTCTGTAGTATTCAGCAGCTAATAAGTACTGGAATGATTAAGATTTTTTAATAGAAGTAATTAACAAATCTGTTTAACTTTCTGGCACCAGTTGATTAAAAACCCTTAACTGCCACAACTGATGGACTACTAGTAAGTCTGAAGCAAGGTAACAGAATCTATATACTGACATGTGGTTGCACAATTTTAAAATCAGGTCTGACAGATAATATTCAGGGAAGGCAGAGATCTAGAGTAAGGACACATTCTGTGTCAAATTCAGAATAACAAAAAGGTATACTTATACCAGGGGGAAAAAAATATTATTTTTTAGGGATCGACCGATATTGATTTTTTTAGGGCCGATACTTATAGTCTGTGAACATTAAGGCCGATAGCCGATAACATATACCGATATTCTGGTATAAGTTATTGGCTATTCCTACACAATCCTTTTTTTTTTTTTTACATTATTACTGTGGGCAGCAATATTGCTTGATCTTCTGCCTAGCTCTGTTAACAGGATTTAGAGACAAGCTTCACTCCTCTACAAGGGGCTTAGGAAACAAAAGACCGGATGGGAATCACGGATGTCTATGTAAGGTTTTCTGGACATGCTGTGTGACCTGTGCATAGATCATTGTGCAGGGAGTAGGTGAGCTGTGACTGGTCCCCGGTTTATCTATATACTGGTGTCACCAGTAATCCTGCCTGCTGAAAACTGACCAGTGGCCAGACTAAGAATTGCATCATTTTGGGATTATTTTATAACTATATACAGTAAAAACTGCACTAACAATTCTGTAAAAACATAGAAACTTGACTTTTTCTGATGACATATTCCCTTTAAATTATAGCAGAGCTTACACACTCGCTACATGGATTTTAGCTACAGGGGTATACATATTGGCCAATGTTCTGTAATAGTAGTAGAGGCTATAATGCTCTGTCAAGGTTTTTGTCAAAATTCTGGCAAGAATATCATTGCAACCTGCATTAAGGCTAGGTTCACACTGCAGAATATCCGGGCAGAAAATTTCCACCCAGAGATTCCAAGTGCGGCCAGCGCTGACTGAATCAGTCGGCGCTAGGACCGCGCGGACACTGCAGTCTCCAATAGACTGCAATGTGTTCCGCGAGTATGTCTGCCTGAAGAATGAGCAAGGCCATTCTTCAGGCAGAAATTTCCAAGCGGATTTTCCGTTCACAAATTTCGCTTCATAAATTCCAAAGTGTGAATTTGTGAACGGAAACCCATTCACTACACTATACATTTCAGTAAAGGGGAATTTCTGCCTGCAATTTCAAAGCAGAATTGCAGGCGGAAATTCCGTTGTGTGAACCAAGCCTAACTGTGTTGTCATCAGTGAAGGAAATATTGTCTGAACAAAGTGTCATTTTTGGTTTCTTTTCTATGAAAGTTTTATTGTTTGAAAACTTCTCCTGACTCCCAGAGTAGTAATACTGGTTACTGAAGTCTACAGTATTTTTTCACTATTAGATTTGATATGCAATTACTATAAATCAAATGTCACAAAAAGTCTGCACAGTGATGAACCCAACTGGAAAATTGAATTCTGTGTTACTTTTAGAAGCATCAACTTTTTCTCTGTCCTTTACAGGCTCAACGATGGCGTAAGGAATTCGAAGATGAAAAACCATTTGATCTAGAAAGTTCTGGAGATGATGATTTCCTTGATGAGGACGATACAGATGATGTCTATTCTGGATCAGGATCCGGTGGTAAATTTGGGTGCTATTCCATAATTTGTTTTTACAGTTCTTACCATGCAGAATAAGTAACATGATGTTCTAGTACAGGGGTCTGCAACCTTTAAGACAAAAAGAGCCACTTGGACTCGTTTCCGAAGAAAAAAAAACCTGGGAGCCGCAAAACCATTGCGACATTTAAAAAAAATAGAACACTGCATATATTGTTTCTTACCTTAATGCTATATATACAGGATCGTGCAGTCAGCTGTCAATCTGAAGAAAAAAAGGACTTTCACTTAACAATGTAAAATATATTTTTGCTGGGGTGGGCTTTTTTTGGGCCCAGGCCTGGGGTGGGCTTTTTTTGGGCCCAGGCCTGGGGTGGGCTGGGGAGAGGGGGGTTAATGCACTGGGGAGAGGGTGGTTAATGCTGCCTTGGGGTGAGGGGTTAACGCTACCGCTGCCATGGGGTGAGGGGTAACTTAACCCCTCACCCCATGGCAGCGGCAGCGTTAACCTCTCACCCCAAGGCAGCGATAATGCTGCCGCTGCCATGGGGTGAGGGGTTAAGTTACCCCTCAACCCTATGGCAGCGGCAGTGTTAACCTCTCACCCCGCGGCAGCGATAACGCTGCCACTGCCATGGGGTGAGGGGTTAAGTTACCCCTCACGCCATGGCAGCAGTAGCGTTAACCCCTCACCCCGTGGCAGCATTAATGCTGCTTCGGGGTTAACGCCCCGCTGTCAAGTGAGTAATGTACTTTACATACTCACCAGCTCCTCGCGTGGCGTCTTCCTCTCCCGGCGGCGCTCCTCGACTGAGGCGCAGGCCGGTGACGTCACTGTCATGTGACGTTACATTGTCACATGACAGTGAGGATCCACGCGGCCCTGGAAGAAGAGACTCCGCTCCGATGGCACCAGGGCAGGTAAGTAATCCGACGACGCCGTGACGGCAGCTCACGGGCTCAGATCATTCCGGGACACTGCATTGTCCCGGAATGAGGGTGACCGGGACCCGGGACAGACTCGCGGAGCCGCGGCAAAGGAGTAAAAGAGCCGCGGGTTTCCGACCCCTGTTCTAGTAGTTCTGACTTTTACAGATGCGGCTACTGTTTATTTATCTTTTTTTTTGCTTTGTTTTTCTTTTTAATAAAATGAACGGAAAAATGTTTTTATAGTTTAAACCTTTGTTCAAACCAATGTTTGCTTTTTTTTTTTAATATAAAATTTAAATTTTTATTGAACTTTTTATTTATTTATTTACATTTTTTAAAGAGAACCTGACAGGTATCGTTTGCCTCATACACTGGCCCCAGCACCTGAAAGGTTAAAAGAAGCGAGTTTAGATGACGTGTATTCAGTCATGGGTGAGGGGAGGTGACTGTTTGCTGTCTCCTTCACCTGCCAGCCATGCCTGACATACAGGGCTTCATTCAGCATTCAGGCTGCCAGTCAAACCAGTATAGGTGGGAGGAGAGTATGATGAGTGTTACTGGAAGCCGCTGCATCTCCTCCCCCATGATTAGATATCAGTCATGGCGAGCATTCAAAGTTATTTTATAGCTCTTTGATGCATTGCATAGAGCTGAAAAAAACAGGTCCTGGGACCAGTATGTAAGGCCCTAGGGACCTGATAGGTTCTCTTTAAGTCGTTACTTGCAGTGGTTTGCAATGTATTGTGCCTAATCATGTTCTATTAAGCCAGGGCCTGGTAGGAGTACTAAGGTGGCAGTTCTGCTATGACAACCCAATGACATCCCCCATTCAAATCATAGAAAGGTCAATCAGGTGACTGAGCCATTTCTCTCTGTTGTACCCCTTAGATGCTGTGACTGATATTAACTGCATCATGTAAGTAGTTAAACAGCCAGAGTTACCTCTGAACCCTGTCAGTGTAGCACAGTTTTATCTGCGAAAACCAACTGACAACCATTGCTTATAGATTGTGCACAGTTCCTGAGCCTGCTGCATGTGCTTCCACCATTTTTGCTTTTTACCAAACCAAAGAACTTTTAGCTCCACCCAGAATGCCACCACAACAGACCTCTAACAGTAGTCCCCACCACGTGCTCATGTCCTCCTGCCCGTCCTCACTCATGAAGAAAATTACTTTTAACATTGTCCTGTGCTGTATGATAATGCCCCATAAGTAGTCTTTGGAAACTCTGTATTAGACAAGTAGACTCTGATTTTGAGTTGGTATTTTCAGCACAGTTTTTGCCCTAGTTAACATACTCTTATGACAGGCAGTGCTTCCTGGGGGAAAAAAAGCAAATTAGTGCCACCACTTGGAGGTAGCTACCCTGTAAGTCGATTTCCAAGCCATTTAAGACCCTTGGAAGAGGAGTATGGATTTAAAGGGGAATTCCCATTTCAGCTCGGTATCCCCATTCCATAGGATGGTGACAAATCATTGTGTGACCTTACAGCACTCCATTCATTCTCTATGAGGCTGCATAACATTTCCAAGGTCAGCGCTCAAAAATGTTTGGCCGCCCTGTAGAGAATGAAAGGAACAGTGTGCTCCTTCTTTTACCCCCTTTCTCAGAATCGGGGGGGGGGGGGGGGGGGGGGGGGGGTTGGGCATCATAAATTAGAAGGGAATACCCCTTAAGCCAAGCCAGATTTTCATCCACACAAAAGAGACAGCCATCTGTAGACAGAAGATACAAGTAATAGAATAATGGATCATTAAGAAAACGATTCTTAGTGATTGTTGTAATAAATACATTTGTCAGGTTAGATAGGCTTAAATTGTGGGCATCACATCCAATTTTCTGACACAAGCCACATCTGCCAACTGTATTTAAGACTTATTGCAGTGCATATTTTTCTTCTAAAAGGTTTTGATGTTGAAATGCACCATTACTACATGTCTAGTTGTGGAAGGTCAATTCAATTTTCTGCATTTGCTTATTCAGTTTACTTTATATTTATAGCTCTGTTAATTCCGTGCTGTTTAAATGACAATACAGATAAGCTGAGAATGTATCCCAATATAATACTATGCAGTCGGCTCTGGTATATTTTATCCACTTAAACTCCTTTTCTTCTGTGCAAGTGAATTTATGCTCATTATTAGCAAATTGTCTGGGAAACACTGCTAATACAGGCAACTGTGGTGAAGGAGAGTGGAGGGCACAATATAGGCAATTTGTTATCCATATGGATTACCATTTTATAAAAGGGTCATTCATAATCACTGTTTTACATGTGTATATTGGAATGTTCCCTACTTTACTATATAGTCCTCGTTTCATTGAAGTAGTTCAGCTTGCAAAAATGTATCCCCTTGCCCCCTCTATACATCTCTATGAGAGAGCCAGAGATACCAGAGTATGGCACTTCAGCTCTCCCATAGAGATGAATGGAGGGCATGTGCTGACCCCTGCTTCGTGCAGGAGTAGAGCCGGGGCACCAGGCAGCAGATTGTGGGGGTCTCAGCGGTCAGACCTCCCGCAATCTGAAACGTATCCTCTGGTCACCTCATTCTAGGCCCCAAAATATCATCCAAAAATAGGAAAAAGCAAGGATTAATCACGGGGGTGGAGGGGGTGTCTGACCGCTGGGACCCCGCACGATCTCTGGGAGAAAGACCAGATTACAGCATCATCGGCACTCCCATAGAAATAAATGAAGCACATGTCATCTGCTTGTAGACGACAGGCGCTCCTCACTAGTGAGCCATTGTCCCGTTCCAGAAATTGTGGGGTGTCCCAGCGGTCTGACTCCCCGCGATCAGCTACTTAAGTTTTGCTGGAGTTCTCCTTTAAAAAAGAAAAAAAAAGTAGATATCTAATACATATAAACGTAAGAAAGCTGCTGGAAGCAGACAGGAGCTTCTTCAGGGTACAGTACACACAGTGTACCAAGAAAGTTAAATGGAGCCACTCTTACTTAGTGTCCAAAGGAGCATCTAGCTCGAACACTGGTAAAAAGTATTACAGAACATGTAGTACCTCCGTGTACTGTAGCCAGTCAGTGCATGCAGTTCAGTAATACAGGTGTTTTACCAGTAAACTGCCCATTCTGATAGGTAAGTTCTTCCAGCCATTGACACATTTTCCAGATCTGGACTGTCTATAGTATTATATGTTAGTTATAGTTTTAAGTTACAATGGTCCAGAAAAGACCATTTTATGCTGAAAATATTGTAACCTGAAGCCGTTGTATTGTGAGGGACCACCGTACTGCAGTACACAACAAAAAAAAGGGAATGTTGGTGATGTTTTTTTCTTATATGAATTATATGAATTACTTATATGTTACTATCTATATTATAAAATAATCTTGCAGTATTCATTCTGATCACTCAGCCATAAACTAATCTGATGCTTCCTGTTCTGTACATATTATTTTCCAGCAGTATCCTCTTTGTCATCACAGATGGGAGTACAGTGAAAGGTGACACCTGTATATAGAGAAGACACCATTCACAATAGCTGAAGCTCTGAGCTCAACCACCCCCTCACTGCACAATGACCTCTGTAAAGGTCACAAAACATGTCTAGGAAATGCTCCCATTCAAGTGAATAGGGTCTCCTTCAGACCATTGTGCCCATGGGGTTTGCCATAATGTATATGTTTAAATCCTTTAAAAACAGCTCAGGAAAGATGAATACCCAAATAATAATATATATAAAAAAAAAATTAAAAACATTTAAATCACTCTGTTCATCTACTTTTAGATTTTGAGATGGAGTCCAGGCTGGATTTTGGGGTCAGATTCACTACAGAAACACCCATTGCTCCTCCAACAGCCACAGCACTAAAACCAGCACCTACAGTAGACATACTTCCTTCTGTACAGACAACTTGGCTTCCTCCTACAACACAAGCAACTTTAGTACATCGACACCACCAATGGGTTCTTCTTGAAGCTCCAGAAACACCATCCATAACTGCTGCACCTACACCGACTATACCTACCAAAGAAGCAGCAACTACTGCTGCTGTAACCACAGCTACAGCCAGAACAACTGAGGTACGCCGATTACAGCCTGTTATAATAGTTTCCACTTTAACAACAATAATGCCTACTACAACAGAGGAAGAAACCAAGGAATGGGATGATATTTCTGAAAGCTTTGGGACTACTCCAGATCAGGGAAGCAGCCAGCAGTGGCCTACTCAAGAAGACATAACAATACAGTCAACTGTTGTAGATGACAGTGAAATAGAGGATTTGGAAGAAGTGACTCCAACTCAACAACCACAGGTGAGACACAAATATGGAACAATCATAAGGTGTTTTAATTTTTAACTTAGTTTTAAAGAATCAGGGAAAATCTGGAACTGTATGTATAAAACAAGCAGTACAGTCCATCATCCTCATCATATTCAGCAATTCTTAATTTATATTTCTGAATATTTTACCTAATTTTATTCTTTAAATGTGTAGAGATCCCACAATATTTAAAAATAATATTTCAGTTCAACTGGGAATATTTCATTCTCGTTCTCCCCCAGATTATCTTATTCTTCAACGTCTCCATAGCCCTAAAACATGTTTTCAGAATCCATATGGGGGAGTCATACAAAAAGAACAGGACTCCAGGCAACATTTTCATATTAATAATAGCCACTCTATGTGCCATTGATATTGGTAATTTTAGCCGTACATTAATATTTTTTTTGGAGTAGTTGGTCTTCCTCTTGTTTGGGGACTGCAATTCAAAATCACCTTGAACAACAAGGTTCAAATGTTGAACAAAACAGTTCAGTGGGTGTGTACCCAGGTGTGTATATTGATTTACATCTCAAACCACTTACTTAAAAATTATAATGTGTGGCTAGTAATGTTATGTCACATAGTCAATTAGCTAAATTTAAGTAAGCTTTAAGGCCTTTCCTAAATTGCATTTCATTCTGATGACATGCCCCTGTGTGCTGACACCTTTTTTCAGCAATCGTGTCTGATAGCATACAATGGCTACTGTAGTACAGATTAGCCTTCACTCCCCACATGCACCAGTAAACCTTGGGTGCTCTTGACCCTGTCACCAATTTACTGGTTGCTTTTTTATGGACCACTTGTGATAAGTAGGAACCACTGCTTGCAGGAAATACCCCACCACATCTTCTATTTTGGATATTCTTCTGTACTTCTGAAGCTCTATTCACACTCAGCTATAACATACATCACAGGGACAGTGCCAAACCCATAAAAGGACAGACACTACCGCTTTGATTTATAATGGGTTCTATTGTGGTATCCTTTGTTTTTCACAGGAAGTATAGTGCTGCATGATGTGCTATTCTTTCTGTCTTATCTG
Organism: Hyla sarda; assembly: GCF_029499605.1. Classification (NCBI taxonomy): domain Eukaryota; kingdom Metazoa; phylum Chordata; class Amphibia; order Anura; family Hylidae; genus Hyla; species Hyla sarda. Next base: position 280,374,613 of record NC_079190.1, read on the forward strand.
ATGGAACTCCTGACTTTAGAACCTTTGATGGTAGCGTGAACCTAATACATCAATTTAACCACTTAAGGACCTAGGGCCTATGGATACGCCTTGACGTCCTGGTACTTAAGGACCCAGGGCGTATCCGGGCGGGGATTGGACCGGGATGCCTGCTGATATCAATCAGCAGGCAACCCGCACAAATGCCCAGAGGGGTCATCAGACCCAGCCCCCCCGTCGGCGATCGGCGCAAATCGCAAGTGAATTCACACGGGTCATATGGGTCTATGGTGACCCGGAATATAAGGGGGATCACGGTTGTCTAAGACACCCATGATCCCCCTGTAGGCATAAGAGTGAGGTGGCAGGGGTGGCACCCCTCCTATCCCTGCTATTGGTCTGCTATTGATCGTCAGATGCGACGACCAATAGCAGATGGGGGGCGGGGGGGTTAACTTTAGTTTTCCCCATCCTGCCCACCCACAATAGGTGGGGCAGAACGGGGAACCGAAGGGGACCGAGCGCCGACGTCCACTTACCGATCCGGGGGCTGCGGCGACGGTGATTGGCGGTCGGCGAGACGTGCGTCAGAAGAGGACGGCTCCTGGGATCCTACGGAAGCCGGTAAATTGATCTGGAGGGCTACAGTCTGAGACTGTGGTCTCTAAACTGTAGCCCTCCAGATGTTGCAAAACTACAACTCCCAGCATGCCCAGACAGCTGTTTGGGCATGCTGGAATATGTAGTTTTGCAACAGCTGGAGGGCTGCAGTTTGAGACCACTATACAGTGGTCTCTAAACTATATCCCTCCAGATCTTGCAAAACTACAACTCCTAGCATGCCCACATAGCTGTTTGTTGTCTGGGCATGCTGGGAATTGTAGTTTTGCAACATCTGGAGGTCCACAGTTTGGAGATCACTGTGCACTGGTCTAAAAACTGTAGCCCTCCAGATGTTGCAAAACTGCAAATCCCAGCATGCCCAGATAGCAAACAGCTGTCTCGGCATGCTGGGAGTTGTAGTTGGGTACATCCAGCTGTTGCATAACTACATCTCCCAGCATGCCCTTCGGTGATTAGTACATGCTGGGAGTTGTAGTTTTGCAACAGCTGGAGGCACACTGGTTGGAAAATACTGAGTTAGGTAACAGAAACTAACTGAAGGTTTTCCAACCAGTGTGCCTCCAGTTGTTGCAAAAGTACAACTCCCAGCATGCATGGTCTGTCAGTACATGCTGGAAGTTGTAGTTTTGAAATAGCTGGAGGTTTGCCCCCCCCAATGTGAATGTACAGGGTACATTCACACGGACAGGTTTACAGTAAATTTCCTGCTTCAAGTTTGGGCTGCGGCAAATTTTTTGCCGCAGCACAAACTCCTAGCGGGAAACTCACCGTAACCCGACAGTGCGAAAGTACCCTAAAAACACTACACTACATTAACACATAATAAAGGGTAAAACACAACATATACACCCCCTTACACTGTCCCCCCCCCCCCCCCCCCAATAAAAATGTAAAACGTCTTGTACGGCAGTGCTTCCAAAACGGAGCCTCCAGCTGTTGCAAAACAACAACTCCCAGCATTTCTGGACAGCCACTGACTGTCCAGGCATGCTGGGAGTTTAGCAACAGCTGGAGGCACCCTGTTTTGGAATCACTGGTGTAGAATACCCCTATGCAATCCCTAATTTAGTCCTCAAATGTGCATGGCGCTCTCTCACTTCGGAGCCCTGTCGTATTTCAAGGAAACAGTTTAGGGACACATATGGGGTATCTCCGTACTCGGGAGAAATTACACTACAAATTTTGGGGGTCTTTTTTTCCCTTTTACCGCTTGTGAAAAGGAAAAGTTGGGGGCTACACCAGCCTGTTACTGTAAATAAATTAAAAATTTTACACGAACATGCTGGTGTTGCCCCATACTTTTTATTTTCACAAGCGGTAAAAGGAAAAAAAGACCCCCAAAATTTGTAACGCAATTTCTCCTGAGTACGGAAATACCCCATATGTCGGCGTAAAATTCTCTGCGTACGCACAACAAGGCTCAGGAGTGAGAGCGCACTATGTACATTTGAGGCCTAAATTGGTGATTTGCACAGGGGTGGCTGATTTTACAGCGGTTCTGACAAACGCAAAAAAAAAAATACCCACATGTGACCCCATTTTGGAAACTACACCCCTGACGGAACGTGACAAGGGGTATAGTGAGCATTAAAACCCCACAGGTGTTTGACGAATTTTCGTTAAAGTTGGATGGGAAAATAAAAACAATTTTTTTTTTCACTAATATGCACGTGTTACCCTACATTTTTCATTTTCACAAGGGAAAATAGGAAAAAAGCCCCCCAAATTTGTAACCCCATCTCTTCTGAGTAAGAACATACCCCATATGTGAATTTAAAGTGCTCTGCGGGCAAATTACAATGCTCAGAAGAGAAGGAGCGCCATTGTGTTTACAAAGCCCCCATAGTGCCAGAACAATGGACCCCCGACACGTGTGACCCCATTTTGGAAACTACACCCCTCATGTAATGTAATAAGGGGTACAGTGAGAATTTACGCCCCACTTTTCATTTGCACAGCCCACTGTTCCAAAGATCTGTCAAACGCCAGTGGGGTGTAAATACTCACTGCACCCCTTATTAAATTCTGTGAGGGGTTTAGTTTCCAAAATGGGGTCACATGTGGGGGGTCCACTGTTCTTGCACCACGGGCGGCTTTGTAAAAGCAAATGGCCCCTGACTACCATTCCAAACGAATTCTCTTTCCAAAAGCTCAATGGCGCTCCTCCTCTTCTGAGCATTGTAGTTCGCCAGCAGAGCATTTTACGTCCTAACATGGGGTATTTCCATACTCAGAAGAAATGGGGTTACAAATTCTGGGGCTCATTTTCTTCTATTACCCCTTGTAAAAATGTAAAATTTAGGGGAAAAACTGCATTTTAGTAAAAAAAAATAATAATAATTTTTTCATTTACACATCCAACTTTAACGAAAACTTGTCAAACACCTGTGGGGTGTTATGGCTCAGCGGACCCCTTGTTACGTTCCTTGAGGGGTGTAGTTTCGGAAATAGTATGCCATGTGGGTATTTTTTGCTGTTCTGGCACCACAGGGGCTTCCTAAATGCGACATGCCCCCAAAAAACCATTTCAGCAAAAGTTGCTTTCAAAAAGCCAAATGTGACTCCTTCTCTTCTGAGTAAATTTGGGGGGAAAACTGCACTTTAGTGGGAATTTTTTTTTTTCCATTTACACATCCAATTTTAACAAAAAGTTGTCAAACACCTGTGGGGTGTTAAGGCTAACTGCACCCCTTGTTACGTGCCTTGAGGGGTGTAGTTTCCAAAATGGTATGCCATGTGGGGTTTTCTGCTGTTCTGGCACTATAGGGGCTTTCTAAATGTGACATGCCCCCCAAAAACCATTTCAGAAAAATTCACTCTCCAAAATCCCATTGTAGCTCCTTCACTTCTGAGCCCTCTACTGCGCCCGCCGAACACTTGACATACACATATGAGGTATTTCCTTACTCGAGAGAAATTGGGTTACAAATTTTGGGGGCTTTTTCTCCTATTACCACTTGTAAAAATTCAAAAACTGGGTCTACAAGAACATGCGAGTGTAAAAAATGAAGATTTTGAATTTTCTCCTTCACATTGCTGCTATTCCTGTGAAACACCTAAAGGGTTAACACACTTACTGAATGTCATTTTGAATACTTTGAGGGGTGCAGTTTTTATAATTGGGTCATTTGTGGGGTATTTCTTATATGAAGGCCCTTCAAATCCACTTCAAAACTGAACTGGTCCCTGAAAAATTCCGATTTTGAAAATTTTGTGAAAAATTAGAAAATTGCTGCTGAACTTTGAAGCCCTCTGATGTCTTCCAAAAGTAAAAACATGTAAACTTTATGATGCCAATATAAAGTAGACATATTGTATATGTGAATCAGTGTATAATTTATTTGGAATATCCATTTTCCTTATAAGCAGAGAGCTCCAAAGTTTAAAAAAAATGCAAAATTTTTAATTTTTTCATCAAATTTTGGAATTTTTCACCAAGAAATGATACAAGTATCGATAAAATTTTACCACTAACACAAAGTAGAATATGTCACGAAAAAACAATCTCGGAATCAGAATGAAAGGTAAAAGCATCCCAGAGTTATTAATGCTTGAAGTGACAGTGGTCAGATGTTCCAAAAATGGCCGGGTCCTTAAGGTATATTTGGGCTGGGTCCTTAAGGGGTTAAAGAACTGACTGTATACTTGGTGTCTAATATATATTCCACCACTCACTTGACAGGTGCCATTGAAGCCAAGGTGCCAAGATAATTAATGGTAATAACTTTGGTTATGAGTGGGTTTAGCCTTATAAGGAGAAGTGCCATAAATACTGTTGACAGGAGCGGTGCCAGTCAGCTGTCCGATCGGCACCCCTGCTATACGACTGGTAGGCTCTGATCATTTTTCATGGCAGCCGGAAGCTGCAAACAAAAAGTTTTCCTTTTTTAATAGTAGTAAATTAATTCAATGCATATTGTTGTATTTGGACGGACCTAATGAATAAAGAAAACATGTCAGTTTGAACTTTGTTGAACTTTTTATAAGGTGTGCATATCGTTACATCTAGCATAAAAGTAACACAGCATTTCATTAAAAAAAACATCATACCAACAGTCAAAGATGGCGGTGGCAGTGGGGTTGGCTGGGGCTGCTTTGCTGCTTCATGATCTGGACGATTTGCAGTGATTGATGGAACCATGAATTCTGCTCTTTACCAAAAAGTCCTAAAGGAAAATGTCCTGCCTTCAGTTCGTAACGTCAAACTAAAGTGCACTTGGGTTCTGCAGAAGGAAAAAAATCCAAAATGGCAACAGCAAGTCCACATCTAAATGGCAAAACTTTGGAGTGGCCTAGTCAAAGTCCGATCTTAAATTCGATTGAGATGCTGGGGCATAACCTTAAAAATGCTAGAAAATCCTCCTATGTGGTTGAATTTGCCAAGAGTGGGGAAGATTTCTTCCACAGTGATGTAAAAGATTCATTGTCAGTCATCGCAAACCCTTGATAGCAGTTGTAGGTGCTGAGGGTGGCACAACCAGTTATTAGGTTTAAGGGCATTTACTTTTTCACATAGAGCCATAAAGGTTCGGAAGGCTTTTTATTCCACAATTAAAGATCACTTGAAAACTGCATTGTGTGTTTACTTGGGCTATCTTTGTGTAATACTAAAATTAGTTTGATTATCTAAGGCATTTAAATGGTACAAATGTACAAAAAATATAAAAATTTAGGAAAGGTCAAAGAGGGAGATTTATCAAGGGATTTAACCTTTTTTTTTTGCTTACAAAAGTCGCACAAAAATTTGCATGTGCACCTAAGCAATTTATTGTGCGACTTTTGTGGGTAAGCAAAAAATATCAATCTGACCTACCTAAGCAATTTTCAGTTTTTACTTTGCAGTGGTCAAGTATTATCATTGCGAAAGTTGCACGTAAGCAAATAAAAGTCGCAAACCCCCTCCTCAAAAAGTCGCAAGTGTAAGCAAAGTCAGACCTGGCTTACAAACTTGCCTATGACAGCATTTTCAATGAGACTTTTTGAGCAACTTTTTGCACAGCTACGCTCCTCGGCACCCACTCACATCTACCACCTGCCTGCAAGGTGTTGGGACTACAACTTTCAGCACGTCCTCACTGTAAGGGCATGCTGGGAGTTGTAGTCCTGCAATAGCTAGCAGGTGGGTGGTAGATGCAGGCGGGTGGTCGGGGAGCGAAGCTGTGCAAAAAGTCGCACACAAAGTCGCAGGTGAGACTTTTTGTGAGACTTTTTTTTTTTTTACTTTAATTCTCACAGGCACGGTGGGAAAGCGGGTAGGAGATGTACAGGAGGGTGACAAGCTTGTCACCCGCCCGCACATCTCCCGCCCACGCAACACATCTACAACTCCCAGCATATCCTTACTGTAAGGACATGCTGGGAATTGTAGTTGTGTGGCACGGTGGGAGTGTGTTAGATGGGTGGGTGGAAGACAAGCTTGTCACCCGCCCGCGCCGCATGACTACAACTCCCAGCATGTCCTTACTGTAAGGGCTTGCTGGGAGTTGTAGTCATGCAGTGGGGGCAGGTGACAAGCTTGTCACCCGCTTGCACATCTCCCCCAACCCTGCTGCATGACTGCAACTCCCATTATGCCCTTACTGTAAGGGCATGCTGGGAGTTGTAGTCATGCGGTGCAGGCAGGAAATGTGCGGGTGGGTTACAATAAATGTACTACCCTTTTTTTTTGTATAATGTTAATAAAATGGTTAACAAGGGCTTGTGAGGGAGTGTTTTCTGGAATAAAAGTTTTTTTTAAACATGTTTTTTTAATTTTTTAATTTAGTTTACAGGCTTAGTAGGGGAAGCCGTGTTATAGACAGAACCCATTACTAAGCCAGGGCTTAGCGTTGGCACCAAAAACAGCTAGGGCTAACCCCCAATTATTAACCTGGTACCCACCACCACGGGTGCCGGGAAGAGCCGCTACCAACAAGCCCAGAGCATCAAATATGGTGCTCCTAAGCCTAGGTTGTAACAGGCTGGCGTTATTTAGGCTGGGGAGGGCCAGTAACAATGGTTCTCGCCCACCCTGTTAACGTCAGGCTGTTGCTGCTTGGTTGGTATTTGGCTGAGAATGAAAATATGGGGACCCCTTTGCATTTTTTTTCTCCATAATTAATTAAATAATAAAAGAAAAACGCATAGGGTTCCCTGTATTTTTATTCTCAGCCAGATACCAACCAAACAGCAACAGCTTAATGTTATCAGGGTGGGTCAGGACCATTGTTATTGGCCCTCCCCAGCCTAAATAATGCCAGCCTTTACCGCCTAGGTCCGGGAGCGCCATTTTTGACGCTTTGTGCCTGTTACCGGCTCTTCCCGGGATAATAATCGGGGTTAATGATAGCTGTTTTTGGGGCTAACGCTATGCCTCAGCTTATTAATGGACTCCGTCTATAAGATGGCTTCCACTACTAAGCCTGTAAAGTAAATAAAAAAAAATGTAAAAATGTAAAAAGCGTTTATTCCAAAAAACACTCCCCACAAGCCCTCGTTACAAAATGTTGTTACTATTAAACAAAAAAACTCTGGTCATTGTAGTCCACCAAATCTGAAGTAGATCTGAAATTAAATGGAAAAAAAAATGGGTTAGTACATTTAGGGGGGAAAAAGTGGTTAAAAAAAAATGTAATTAAAACACACACTTTTTTTTTATTTTATTTTTTTTGCTTATGTGTGCTAAGAAAATGGTATTCCAAAGTGATTTTATTGTTTTTTGCTTATGTGAGCCAAATTTATCAACCCCCTGTGATAGAATGATAAATATGTCACATATAAGCAAAACCAAAGCAAAAAAAATGCCTTCAGAACTTGCTTACCAAAGCAACAATGATAAATGTACCCCAAATACCTTTTCACAGCGCTGTAGGTTAGTACCAGGACATGGAGAAGAGAAAGTAAAAGCCTATTTATTATCCCAAAATCCAATTAAATCAATTAAATGTTATCTTTTTTGATGAATTATTGTCTGATTTAAGTTATCCATACTTTTTGTTTCGGTGACAGACAGACAGCTGGGAGGTGACAATAGCTACTGCTCGTGATACTGATATAGAGGTACCAGTGAGTGGAGGACCAAGTGGTGACTTTGAGATCCGAGAGGAGGAGGAAGCATTTCATACACAGCCACCCACAGTACTTGATCTGGGCAATGAAGTATTGCCACCTGGCACATCACCCACTGATCATGGTCGAGAAAGAAAGTTAGATACTGGTCTTATTGACAACACTATAGATTCTGGGAATACCCTGGCACAGATGCCTCAAAAGAATATTCTGGAGAGAAGAGAAGTGTTAATAGGTGAGTGACTACTTGCAGAAACATCAAAAGTAATGCTTTAACGCTAGCTAAATGCTTTAACGCTAGCTAAACTTTCAAAACAATGCAAAGGCTAAAGGTCCTTTTACAAGGGCAGATAAATGACTCATACGAGTACAGATTACCTATGTACAAGTCAATAAGTGCTCATTAAAGGGCCATTTACATGGCCATATTGCAGCCCATTTTTTGGATGTGAATGGACATGAAACCAACCAGTCATGGTCATGTCCATTATTGTGAGCAGCACACCTCCTGTTTACACAGGGAGATATACTGCCGACCCACAATAATTTTTACACCTACTGAAAAGATGTCATCTGCCGATGAGCAAGCTGGTTTGCATGTTTGTCTCCTGATCGCTGGTCCTTCTAATTAGGAAAGAATGCTCCTACGAACATTCATTTGGCCTATTATCAGTCCTTGAAAATAGGCCCTATGTCTTGGTTTGTGTGCTCTAACTAGAAAATATTTTTGTCTACTACTGTCATAGGGATGCTTCTCTACCCACCCACTAAAGACACGTTACACATACTAGTTAGAGCTCTATTGTCTTCACATAATTCCACCAAATGCGGAAGATAGCAGCTGAGGTAGAGCAGTATTACCAGTGTTATGTACAGTGAATGCAGTGTGTGGGCAGAACAGGAAGTCTGTAAGGGGGATTTTTAGCCAATAGATGCAAAGCAGAAAGGGATTACAGAGAATATGGAGTCATTTTGACAACTTCTTTAGCAATATGCAGCCATTTGGTATATAAGTGGTTTAAAGGGTGTATAGTATACAGAGATTCTTTGAAGCTTGCAGTTGAGGGCACCAGAGTAAAAGGATTAAAGGAGTAATCTAGTGCCGACGATTCCTCCTCCATTGTGCCCGGGCTGGAAAAAAATATGAAAATAAACTTTCATGCACCTTCCTACGTTCCCCTGGAGCACTGCTACAGCTGATCGGTACTCCAGTCCAGTCTTTTGCCTTCTTCCTGTGCACGCATCGTCACACAGCCCTCAGCCTATCACCGGACAAGGTGGGACATCGCTGCGGCTGGTGATAGGCTGAGCACCTTGTGACGATCCGAGCACACGGAAGAAGGAAGACGGGACCAGAGGAACGATCAACTGTAGCAGCACCCTGGGAGAACACAGGAAGGTGGGCGAAAGTTTATTTTCATTTTTCTTCTCCAGCCCGGGCACAATAGAGGAGGACTAGTCTGCACTAGACTACTCCTTTAACTCTTTCTCAACCCATGATGTACATCATATACACCAAAAAAAGTGAGCTAGCAACTATATGATAATGCACACCCAATAATTAAGAAAAATGAAACATCTTTATTGGACACAAAAAATTAGTACATACAATTAAAATCACTTAAAATATAGTAAACTGGAGTAATCCTGCTACACTTTACCCTGTGCTCGGTATAATGACCCAAAGGAGGAACTGCAATACAATGATAAATCACAATAACATGCAGCTACACCCACAAAAATACAAATCAAATAGCAATACTATATGAATGAATAAGAACCATACAAAAAGTGCAACTAGACAGATCCTACTTAAAGATAAAGTGTCAATGTGACCCAAAGTGCTAGAAATGTGTAAAAATATGTATAATGGAGGCAGAATCACCTGGTGTTCTAAGCTAACCAGTTTGTCCGCAGCACTACCAGGACTCCCTGACCCTAAGCACAGGGGATAGCAGACTCGTAATCAAAACAGTTATGGTGGGACTATGTACAAGTACATCATGGCGTGGGCTTGGTGTAAAAATAATTAACATACTATACTCACCTCTTTTGCCCCCCCTTAGCTACTGTGCCAAAGCTCCCAGTCCTATGCTGGTCTCCACTGCTTCCAGGTTCTTAATCATCTTGACCCCACAGGACCAGGATCAGTGGTCGCAGCAGTATCTCACCTCAGTCACTTATTGGGTGAGTTTCACTGGGGTTGAGATGACACAGAGCCAGAAGATGCAGAGACAAGAGAAGGACCAGGAGTGTCCGTGTGGCAGCTACAGGGGATCGGAGGAGGTGGGTACACCACCTCCAACCATGAAGAAAAATTTCTCCCTAGTATATAAGTTGACCCCAGTACCTCTATTTTACAAATTATTTAGAAAATTTCCAAAGTTTCCCTTTAAAAGCTATCACACATTGGCAGACTTTTCTTTATAAATTGCATTGTATGTATTTTACTAAATAGACAAAGAAAGCAAAGTCCAGAGCAGTCTCAAAGCAATGTATGTAGTTTATTCAGCAATCAGCCAACATGGAGAACAGGTGACGCTTTTCGGCCACAGTAAGTAGCCTTAGTCATACCATGACTAAGGCTACTTACCGTGGACGAAACGCATCATCTGTTTTCCATATTGGCTGATTGCTGAATAAACTACATACATTGCTTTGAGACTGCTCTGGACTTTGCTTTCTTTGTCTATTATCGTCAGGAGACCTGGATCCGGTCTAGTCTGCATTGCGGTCTAGACGGGAGGGTGAACTGTACTGATAAGCTTTGGTGTATTTTACTAAATAAACCATACTCTAAACTTGTACTGTATTTTAAGACATACAAGTTGCAGTAAAAACAAAGGATCCACAATCTTTTGTATTTAAACCATTTGAAAAAAAAAATATTTAATAAAGTACATACAGTGCATTAAAAGTATTTAATAATACATTTTTCGCCTTTATAATGTAGCAATATATTTACTGTAAGGTATCTATCATGCATTATAAAGCATATGATCAGTGGTCTTTTTCTCTAGTTAAAATAGAGGGTTTTCATGCTTCATTGGGGAGATGTATCAAAACCTGTGTAGAAGACATAACATTCACCTCTTTGATCAATGCTTCAAAGAGCATAAGTATTACATTTCATACACCCAAACTAGACCATATGATCTCCATCTTCCTTGTACATAATCATTGTTACATCAAGGATATTTTTTATCCTTTAGTCTAAATTTAGTTGCTAATGCTCTGGGCTATACCAAGTGTTTTTTTGAGTCTTAAAGTGGGCATAAAATACAGGCTCATACATTGTATTGTGACCTAATGCAAAAATATTAAAAACACAATACACAATAACCATCATCTCTTTTTATTGAAATATTAAGCCACTGTTAATGAACTTTTTATGCTTTTTCTAGCGGTGATAGTAGGAGGAGTGGTCGGAGCCCTTTTTGCTGCATTTCTAGTGATGCTTCTGATTTACCGTATGAAAAAGAAAGATGAAGGGAGTTATGCCCTGGAAGAGCCCAAACCGGCCAGCGTTTCCTATCAAAAACCGGACAATCATGAGGAATTCTACGCATAATAGAGGGATGTGTCGTCCTCTTCTCCCTTTTCCGATTCTGATGATCAATGAGCCTGTGGACGGATCTTCCTTTCATGGCCCTGTATGTGGGCTATTTTTCATTTTTAAGTCACAACTACCTGAAAGGTGGTCATATAAAACATGGCCAGATCAGGACACCTCACCACTCTGGAAACAAACAAAAAAAACTCCTGATGTGGGTTTCCTACTTCATCCATTCCTCTTTGCATTTGTACACTGTAAATGGCCGCAACTGCCAGGTGCTTTCTTGAGGGTTCTTTTACGATGCTTGACTGATAACGTTGTGGCCATCACGTAGCAGATTCGGGACCCACAAAAGCACAAGGGATACCTTTTATTTCACCCTAAATTGCAGTATTTGCATATGCTAGGAAATATTTTCTGCAGCCCCAGATGGCAGACGTTTTTTTTTAAAATAAGATTTCCAAAGTAGGAAGTTTATGTACATGCTAAAGGGAATTTGGAATGTTGTATAAAAATCCTATAAATATCTTTATATTAAACCTATACAAGTTAATTTCTAGTCCGACCACAGGCTCTGCCGGTAAGCTGTAAATACAATCTGGTGTAAATTAAGAAATTTTAGGGAGTCTTACTAGAAAAACAAGAACTTTTTTAAACATTTAAACAAAACATTCTCCAGCAAATATACTTATGTGGAAAACAAGACTAAAATAGGAATCATCTTTAGTGATGAAATGGTACTGTGGTAATAAAAGGATTAGTGTTTTGGTTAAATGTAGTGCCATAAAAAGGGACTTGGTTCAAATGTTCTTACCTCGAGGTGAAAAAAGCTTCAATCTCATGAGGTACAATTCTCTTTTTCTATGGTTACTCTTGTCCCCATCAGTTCTGAAACCTCTTCTTTATTTACTTAGAGGTGCATTAAAGTATAATTAAACGTTACACAGTAATCTCTAAAGAAAAACAAAACAAAAAAATGCTCAACAAACAATATTATTGTATTATTACACCTGGAAAAATTCTCTCATGCCTTTATTTGTTATTTATATGCAGATGAGTGCATATGTAATTGAAAGGTATTTTGAACCTGAATGGCAATTTTGTCCAAGCAGTTTATCGATTGACCACGTTTCCACTATAGTTCCTCTTCTAATTTTCCCAAGGTGTTTTTTTTTTTTTTCTACTAGTTTTGAAAGAATTGAACTTATGCTATTCAGAAAATGTTTATTTTAGCACAGTGGTTGCTGAATTTAGAACCAGTATCTAAATAGATGTATTTAGACAGTTTGCAGTCTCATCTTTAATCGCTTGTTCTCCATTAAACAGTTATTATAATGTCATAGGCGTAAAATTACTTAAGAGTTATTCTCAGCTTATGAAATGAAAACATAATTTTGGCGATTCCCACTTCTGGGACCCTTACCATTCATGAGAATCTGTTCTTATTCCTGACTTATTTGTTTTTCCAACTAAATGTCTTGTATGCCTCAAAATGATGCAAGATTTTTTTTTCTGTGTGCTGTTCACCTCTAAGTAAATGAAATAGAGCACCAAAGAAGAGAAACATGAGGCCTTAATCCCTTTCCCAGAATCCTTGGCTTGGAGGGACTCAGATAGGCCTCTGACAATATGTTGACACTTGTAATGTTGGCAGTAAAGTTGTAATAGTTTAATCCTAATTTTAACTTAAATGACTAAACATTTTAAGGACTAGGACCATATACAGGAATGATGGGGTGAAGATATCATCCAAAATAGAATTTCTTTCTACGAAGCTGAATGTCATTTCTGTGACAGTCTATGTGTTTGTTATTTTCCCCATGGAAACCGAATGTAACATACCAGGGGTGTTTGGTTGCGATGCTCTATGACAGGAAGCACTCCTTAGCTTAAACTTTCTAGTATGGAGCATCGTGACTGGTCCATATCAAGACTCAATAATATTTAGATTTTGTACATTATTCTGCCATTCTACCTGCAATTACAAAGTGGGTTCATTTCTTACAAAACATCTGTTATAAGTGGTGAAGAAATTTCTAGAAGGGGTGGGTACTGGGGTTATACTGTAATAGAGCATTTTTTGTATGTACAGTATGTAATTCACTAGGATTTTAGCATAAAAAAATTTGCTTCCTAAAGTCTGTTCTGAATGTGTCGCATAGCACAGACTTTAAAGCCAAAAGCTAAAGCAACATGAGCAACAAGCAAACAAAAAACAATTCACTTAAAAATAAAATTATACCTTTGCCAATGATTTTACGCAATGTTGCAGTTAATGTATCTTAATAATTTTATAATTATTTCTGTGCTGTACCCATTAAGGAAATAAAACTTAAAACATTTGAATTTTTTTTATTTTCTTGTCATTTGTTCTAATGATTTATATGGATTCTTTTAAATGTAAATTGTTTTAATGTTTGCCCAAAGTTTTTGAAGGTTTAGTTTATATGCAGAACACAATGTCTACTTGGAAAAGTTAGATATAAATCCAATAAAGAGGCAACATGAGGTGGCACAAAATTATATAAACAAAGACCTTCAATATAAAGCAAGTCAGGCAATACTGAAATACATCTGACCTTGCATATATTATAGAAAATGTTGGTTCAGTCAAATGACGATTGGTAGGACACTTTCTATTAATATTCTAATATTCCTTACTTATACTGCTATTTTGACTCTCCTACTAATGTATTGTAATAAATAATGTAAATACACTTAAGATGACCACTCTTCTTATTTTCCATTAACCGGGATTTATGTCACATCTTTAGGATAAAGGTGAGAGCTTTGGAGCTGTATGAAATGTTATTTTCATCCACAGACTAGCATGAGGGCTTTTGTTTTTGCGCGACCAGTTGTTCTTTGTAATGCCATCACTCACTTTACCAAAAAATTTATGGCGCAACAAAAAAATACTATTTGTGTGGGGAAATTAAAAAGAAAACCGCAATTTTGCAAATTTTGGAAGGTTTTGTATTCACGCCGTACAATTTATGGTAAAAATGACGTGTGTTTTTTATTCTCTGGGTCAATACGATTAAAATGATACCCATGATTATACACTTTTCTATTACTGTTGCGCTTAATAGAAATCGCAAACTTTTTAACCAAATTAGTACGTTTAAAATCCCCCTATTTTGAAGACCTATAACTTTTTTTTATAATTTTTCCGTATAAGCGGCGGTATGAGGGCTCACTTTTTGCGCAGTGATCTGTACTTTTTATTAATACCATATTTGCTTATACAAAACTTTTATAAAAATTTTTATACATTTTTTTGGAATAAAATGTTATATAAAAACAGCTATTTTGGACTTTTTTTTTCTTCCGTTCACGCTGTTCACCGTACGGAATCGTTTACATTTTATTTTAATAGTTCGGATATTTACGCACGCGGCGATACCAAATATGTATATAAAATAATTTTTTTTATACTTTTTTGGGGGAAAATGGGACAATTTACGTTTTTATTGGGGGAGGGGGTTTTTCAAATTTTTTTTACTTTATTTTTTTTAACTTTTTTTAACTTTTATTGTTACACTCTTATAGTCCCCATAGGGGACTATTTATAGCAATCATTCGATTGCTAATCCTGTTCAGTGCTATGTATAGAACATAGCACTGATCAGGGTTATCGGTCATCTTCTGCTCTGGTCTGCGGGAAAGCAGGTCAGAGCAGAAGACTCCCGGAAGGCAGCGGAGCCAGGAGAGGGGACCTCCGTCTGCCGTGCAGGATGATCGGATCGCCGCGGCAGCGCTGCGGGCGATCCGATCATCCTGTTAAGTGACCGCGATGCTGCAGATGCCATGATCTGTATTGATCACGGCATCTGAGGGGTTAATGGCGGACATCCGTGCGATCAACAGCCGGGACCTGCCGCGCATGATGCTGGCATCGCTCCGATGCCCGCGGTTATGCTCAGGACGTAAATGTATGTCCTGGTGCGTTAAGTACCACATCACCAGGACGTACATTTACGACCTGTGTCGTTAAGGGGTTAAAGGGGTACTCTGGTGTAAAACTTTTCTTTTTTTTTTAAATCAACTGGTGCCAGAAAGTTAAACAGATTTGTAAATTACTTCTATAAAAAAAAAATCTTAATCCTTTCAGTACTTTTTAGCTGCTGAATACTACAGAGGAAATTATTTTCTTTTTGTAACGCACAGTTCTCTGCTGACATCACAAGCACAGTGTTCTCTGTTGACATCTCTGTCCATTTTAGGAACTGTCCAGAGCAGCATATGTCTGCTATCAGAATTTTCTCCTACTCTGGACAGAGGACGTAGTTTTAAATTAGAGGGGCAAAGGTTAAAAGTAATATCAGGAAGTATTACTTTACTGAGAGAGTAGTGGATGCATGGAATAGCCTTCCTGCAGAGATGCTGCAAATACAGTGAAGGAGTTTAAACATGCATGGGATAAGCATAAGGCTATCCTTCATATAATATGCAAACAGGAGAAGAAAACAACTCTGCATCGCTTGCGGTCAGTGAATGGAAAGGCTTGACACAGTATGACTAGCTGTCGGGAGTGGGATGTAATATGCAGAAAAGTCCAAGGTGGTGCTGCACGTAGAAATGAAGTTGATATGAGAAGATAAATGTAAAGGAGAAAAAACGGATCACACATCTGAATATCTTGCTGTGCAATTTATTACTGAAGTAGTCCGATACACTTCAACATCCCGACACCCTTTAACCGAGCAGAGCTAGAGCGGCAGGAGCTATACACCTGGACAAATCTTCATATAAGATAGGGCCAGGGACTATTGATAGGATTAAGATTATTGGGCAGATTAGATGGGCCAAATGGTTCTTATCTGCCGACACATTCTATGTTTCTATGTATAGACTGTCAAAGTGTTGTCACCACTGCTAAGGAACAGGATACTTTTTGTTTTAATTGACATGAAACTTGCAGGAGCATTGATAATCAGTGCCACATTTAACTTAAATCCTATAGCAGAGCTGGAAACCATTTGATCCCTGCCCTGCTGTTCACTTTAGTTGGCCACTAGCCACTTTAGGAATAAGACTTATGAAACACTGGTGTTACAACTAGCGCTCCGGACAGACATCGGGCCATTACTCACCTCCTGCTTCCTCCACTGTCCAAGGTCGCCGACGTGCATGTACCCGCCCTCTAGTGCGCATACGCACGCCGGCTCTCTGCGATTTAAAGAGCCAGTACACCCTTAATTGGTTACTGCTGCTCGCTGACACTATAAGTGTCAGCACTTCCTGTTCCCCTTGCTGGATCTTTGTGCTTATTAGCCAAGAGAAAGCGTCCCTGTTCTGTATTGCCTTGCTGTGTCCTGACCTCCTTGCTTCATTCCTGACGACGCTCCTGTGCCGCCTGCCCTGACCTGCTTTTCCTGACTACGAGTTTGCTTCATCCTTCCAGTGCCACGTGTCACCTCGGCAGCCTGTGTGGACGATTAGTGGCCACCTGCCACAGCAAGTCCATCCCGTTTTGTGGTGGGCTCTGGTGAATACCAGGGACACCTTAGGCTGCGCTCCCTGGTACAGCCCACGACATCATCCACACAGGTTCAGCGGATCCACTTCTTCATCAGTGCTGCATACGGTAAGATCCAGCCATGGATCCCACCAAGGTGCCTCTGCCGAATGTTGCTGATCTGTCTGCTATTGTGGCACAACAGTCTATGCAGATAGAGCAACAAGCACAGTTATCCGCAATGATGCAGCAGCTCCTCACCGCACAACAGCCACAACCAGTTCCAGTGGCTCCTCCAGTGTCTGCAGCTTCCGTGGTTTTCACAGGTTCCAAGATACGACTGTCTGCCAACGAAATATGAAGGAGACCCGAAGTTGTGTAGAGGGTTTGTGACCCAGTGTTCAATGCATTTGGAACTTATGGCTGATCAGTTCCCAATGGAGCATGCTACAGTGGCTTTTGTGGTCAGTCTTCTTTCTGGAAAAGCCCTGGCCTGGGCTACTCCTCTCTGGGACAGAAATGATCTGGTGTCCTTCAATCTGCAGGCCTTCCTCTCTGAATTCCACTGTGTCTTTGAAGAACCTACACAGGACTCCTCAGTCGAAACTGCACTACTGAACCTACCCTAAGAGGACTCTTCTGCTTGTTATTACGCTGTTCAATCCGGCATCCTAACCTCCGAATTTGCCTGGAATGATGAAGCCCTGTGTGCCACTTTTAAAAAGGGACGAGGATGTTTTCGCTGCATGGGATCCCCCGTCTTTCCTTAGAGATCTTATTCAGCTGGCCAGTCGAATTGATGTGCGCTTTGCCGAGAAGCAGGAGGGGCTTCGTCAAGAGCGTGAACCTACTCGTACACTACGTTTTCCCCGTTTGGCACCCGTGTTCCAGCGTCCACCTCAACCTTCCTCTTTGCCCTCTGCCGAAGAGACTATGCAGGTGGATCATGCTCAATTAACCCAGCAGGAGAGATCCTGCCGACGCAATGGAAACTTTTGTCTCTATTGTGCCAGCCCAAAGCATTTCCTCAAAGACTGTTCTATACGACCAACTCGTCGGGGAAATGCTCGCACCTAGTACATGTGGGAGAGGCGTTCCTAGGTGTGAATTCTACCTTTCCTTGTTTGACTATGGCGGTCCAAGTATATACTCCTTCCAGGGCATCGTTCTCCGCTGTAGCCTTTTTGGACTCTCGTTCCGCTGGAAAGTATCAATGTCTCCCTGGTCCACAAACACAGTCTCCAAGTGACTCGGCTCGTTAATCCTATGTACTTTTCTTCTGTCAACGGAGAATCCCTTAATTGTGCAATGCAATTCCGCACTGAACCTCTTCTCTTACAAGTGCGTGTGTTACACAAGGAGAAGATCGAGTTCTATGTGCTTCCTCATTGTACTTTGGAGCTTCTTCTCGGTCTTCCGTGGCTACAATGTCATGCTTCACATCTCGACTGGCAAACTTGTGAGGTCACCCACTGGGGACCTTACTGTCAGAACCACTGTCTGACGAGTACTCAGCCTAAGACCATCTCTTAATCTCCTTCCCTGCTGGGTCTGCCTCTTCCATCATATCGTCCCTATGATTGTCCAATCGACCTTCAGCCTGGGACTACGCCTCCCCGGGGAAGAATTTGTCCCTTGTGTGTCCCTGAGTCGCAAGCTATGGCTCAATACATCAAAGAAAACCTACAAATAGGCTTCATCCAGAAGTCCACCTCTCCTGCCGAAGTAGGATTCTTCTTTGTGGGAAAGAAGGACGGGTCACTCCCCCCCCCCCCACCCCCCAGTATTGACTATCGGGGACTAAATAAAATCACGTTCATGAATCGCTACCATCTACCTTTGATTTTGGAACTCTTTGATCGTCTGCGGGGTGCCAAGGTCTTCTCCAAGCCGGGTCTGTGGGGAGCATAAAACCTCATTTGAATTCAAGAAGGAGACGAATGGAAAATGGCCTTTAATACCTGCGATGGGCACTTTGAGTACCTTGTGATGCCTTATGGCCTCTGTAACGCTCTGGCTGTCTTCCAAGAATTTGTCAACGACATCTTCCGTGATCTACTCTACACGTGTGGTGTTGTGTACCTTGATGACATCCTGATCTTCTTGCCCAATTTAGAGGTGAATCGTTCATATGTGCGACAGATCCTACAACACCTCCAGGACAATCAATTATATGCCAAACTCAAGAAATGCCTTTTCGAGAAGTCAAGTCTTCCATTTCTTGGTTATATTGTTTCCAACCAAGGTCTCCAGATGGACCCTGATAAGCTGTCGGCAGTTTTGGACTGGCCTCGACCTACTGGCCTACGGGTAATACAACGCCTTTTGGGGTTTGCCAATTATTATCGTCTGTTCATTCCACAATTTTCTTCTTTGGTTGCACCGATTGTGGCTTTACTAAAAAGAACTGTAATCCCAAATCCTAGTCTCCTGAGGCTGAAGAAGCCTTCTCCCAATTAAAATCGGCATTTGCCTCGGCGCCAGTCTTGTCAAGACCCGATCCTGAGAAACCTTTCTTTTTAGAGGTCGATGCCTCATCTGTGGGAGCTGGCGCCATTCTGACTCAAAAGACCTTCAAAGGTAAAACAGTGACTTGTGGCTTCTTCTTCAAGACCTTTTCTCCTGCAGAGAGGAGCTATTCTATTGGAGATCGGGAACTTCTAACAATTAAGCTTGCTTTGGAAGAGTAGCAACATCTATTGGAAGGTTCGCCTTATCCAGTCAGCATCTATACGGATCACAAGAATCTTTTATATCTCCAGTCTGCACAGCGACTGAACCCTCGGCAGGCCAGACGGTCCCTATTCTTTTCCAGGTTTAATTTCTTTATTCCATTTTGTCCTGCGGACAAGAATGTCAGAGCCAATGCTCTCTCTAGGTCCTCTGATATGGTAGGACTGGACTCCACTCCACGGCATATTGTACTACCTGAGCGTTTGATTTCAGCAGCGCCTGCCAACTTTCAGCATGTTCCTCCTGGGAAGTCTTTTGTGTCTTCTCAACTTAGACGCAGAGTGTTGAACTGGAGACATTCCTCTTTGCTGGCTGGGCATTCTGGAGTACGGAAGTCCATACAACTAATCTCCCGGCATTTCTGGTGACCGAACCTTATACACGATGTTACTGATTTTGGCCGTTCCTGTACTACCTGTGCCGGCGACAAGAGTCTTTTACAGCCTTTGCCTATTCTGGAAAATCCATGGTCTCACATTGCTATGGACTCCATCACCAATCTACCACCTTCCTGTAACAACACAGTCATCTGGGTGGTTGTTGATTGTTTCTCCAAGATGGCTCATTTCGTGCCTCTGCCTGGTCTTCTGCTCCACAGCTTGCAAAACACTTCCTTCAGCATATCTTTCGCCTACATGGCCTTCCGACTCACATCGTCTCTGATTGAGGAGTTCAGTATGTCTCCAAGTTCTGGCGGGCCTCTGTTCACGTCTTAAAATCAAATTGGACTTTTCTTCTGCCTACCATCCCCAGACCAATGGCCAGGTTGAGTGAATCAAATCCTTGGAGACTTGGAGAATTCCGAACTCTTTCCATGTCTCCCTCTTCAAGCCTCACATCATCAATCAGTTTTCCCAAAAAGACACCACCCTACTCCTGTGTCCGGTTCCTCTGATGTCTTTGAGATAAAGGAAATTTTAGCTACTAAAACCGTTAGAGGGAGACTGTGTTTTCTTGTGAACTGGAAGGGGTTCGGTCCTGAAGAAAGGTCCTGGGAGCTGGAGGAGAATATCTTGGACCGTGACCTGGTCCTTAATTTTCTGTGACCTAAACAGAGTGGGAGACCAAAGGGGGGGGGTTACTGGCTGCGAGCGCTCTCCTGCCCTGTCCTCTGCTGGCGGTGCCACGGTTCACATGGCAGGAAGCGCCCGCATGCGAACGCTGGGCCGTTACTCACCTCCTGCTTCCTCCGCTGTCCCGGGTCGCCAGCATGTGTGTGTACTTGCCCACCAGCTCTCTGCGATTTAAAGGGCCAGTACGCCCTTAATTGGTTACTGCTGTTCGCTGACACTATAAGTGTCAGCACTTTCTGTTCCCCTTGCTGGATCTTCGTGCTCATTAGCCTAGAGAAAGCGTTCCTGTTCTGTATTGCCTTGCTGTGTTCTGACCTCCTTGCTTCATTCCTGACTACACTCCTGTGCCACTTGCCCTGACCTTCTGCTTTTCCTGACTACAAGTTTACTTCATCCTTCCAGTGCTACGTGTCACCTTGGCAGCCTTTGTGGATGAGTATTGCCAGGGGTAGCGACCTGGGTGCCACCTGCCACAGCAAGTCCATCCCGCTTTGAGGAGGGCTCTGGTGAATACCAGCGGCACCTTAGACTCCGCTCCCTGGTACGGCCCACGCCATCATCCACACAGGTTCAGCGAATCCACTTCTTCTGTGCTGCTTACAACAAAGACTGTGAACAGTCTGTTGCATGTGGCATTATGAAGTGACATCATCGTGTTGCCTGCCCTGAGACCACTGTGCCAGATGTAATGCTTAGGCTGCATTCACACCACAATTTGACCTTCTGATGCACAGATATGATTTCGGAAGGTCAAATTGCCTGAAATCGTATCTGTACATGTACAGATACGGAGCCATTAACTATTATGGGGCTGCGGACCCAATTGTAGTCAGCTAGTAACTACGATCTGGTCATTTTCTCAGGGGATCCAATTTTTGACTGCTGAAAAAATGACCAGATCGTAGTCACTAGTAATGATGAGTGGCAGGGGCCAATTTGCGATATTTTGTAAATATATGGATGAATATTCGTCCTATGTTCGCAAAATTAGCATATTCGCTATGTTCGTTCATTTTTTTCATGCAAAAATCATAATGAAATTCATATAGTGCGCATGCACAATTATATCTTTCAACTATCTAACACTATACCCTACACTAGAACCTATCTGGTAAACTAACTTACCCTATCTAAAGCTAAAAGAAGAGAGGGGTCAGTGTCCTGTGGAAGTGTCGATATTCACAAATACGAAATATTTGTGCTCCACACTGACTCACACAGTAAATAATATTGGAGCTTTCTTTTTTACACTGTACACATCATTGTTGTGATGTATAATGTGAAGAAAAAAAACAAAAAAACGAATGTTTGTCATTACAAATATATAGTGCTATATTCTAAATATTAGCGAAATCGCCAAGTGCCGATATTTTCAGAAAAAATTAGCATTTCGAATATTCGCACTCAACACTAGTCTAGCTGACTATGATCAGGTCCACAGCCCCATAATAGTTGATGGTTCTGTATCTGTCCGTGCCTGTCTGTGCTCAGGCGATTTGAGCTTCCAAAATCGTATCTGTGTTTCGGAAGGTCAAATCATGGGGGGGGGAGGGGTTGCAGCCTTAGGGTACGTTCACACGCGCGGATTTACATCGTATTTTATGCTGCAAATCCGCTGGTGAAGGCCCGCTCTATGCTGGCTTTACATGTGCCTGCTGATAGTGGCAATACGCCGCTACCAGCAGGCACACTATGATGTGCGAGTCGCAGTATAGTTGCACATCACGGGAGCTCTCTGCCTAGCTCAGAGCAGGGAGAGCGGCCACGATGTGCGTCTGAAAGACCCTAATAAGGCCGTCAAAATATCCCATTCATGTCAATCCTGCAGCACCAGTTATATCCCATTATGACTAACGGTGCATGCAGTAATTTTTGTCCCATCAAAAATAACTGTGGAATAACGGCCCTTAAAATTTTAACATTGAAGTCTATGGGTGACGGATATGTACAACTGACATCCATTAGTGCCCGTTATTTTAACGTCCATTATGATCCATTATTTGTACTGCACATGCTCAGAACATGGAAATAAAATAACGGACATAAAAAATGGACTATAACAGATGAAATAATGGGTGATAACGGATGGAACATGTCCATTATTTTGACAGAATACCCGTTAAAATAACGGACATTGGTCATCCGTTATGTTCAGTTATTTTGTCTATTTGTTCATGACCTCTTTTAGCAGAAAAACTATATAGTGGCACAAAGAAGGGTACTATTACTATAGGGTACAAAGAGGGCATTTTTTTCTTTGTAGAGCTTGATTGACAGCTTTCTTATTATAACAAGAAAATACCTGTCAATCAAGTGGGATGGGATATAGCCATTGGACATAAGGACTTCTTGACTTTATACTCTGTTTCTGTCTGATCCTTAAAGGGGTACCCCAGTGAAAAACAAATGTTTCAAATCAACTGGTGCCAAAAAATTTACAGATTTGTAAATTACTTCTATTTAAAATTCTTAAGCCTTCCAGTATGTATCAGATGATGTATGCTCCAGAGGAAGTTATATAGTTCTTTCCATTATGACCCCAGTGCTCTCTGCTGACACCTCTGTCTGTGTCAGGAACTGTCCAAAGCAGGAGAGGTTTGCTATGGGGATTTGCTCCCACTCTGGACAGTTCCTGACACAGAGGTGTAAGCAGAGAGCACTGTGGTCAGGCTGGAAAGAACTACACAACTTTCTCTAGTATACAGCAGCTGATTTAGAAATCTGTTTAACTTTCTGGCACCAGTTAATTTGAAAACATTTGTTTTCCATCTGGAGTACCCCTTTAAACTCTGCTTTAAACACAGCTAGTAGAATGTTTCATGTTGCTCATGGTTCGGGCTGCATAAAGCCACCAACAAGTTCTGTTTAAAGAAAGTTTGAGGAATTATTTGTATTCAATAAAAGTTATTATTCCTGCATCATGATGTCAGTGAACTTAAGTTGATGTTTAACATATAAGAAGGCTGCAGGCTTAAGATTTTTACCTGGAGAAGTAATGAGGTAGGTCTTGTCTCAGGGGGATGTATGTGATTATTACAGCACCCTCTACGGACACAGCATTATCGCAATAAGAAAGTAGAGGATCATTTGGCCTGCATCCTTATCTGTATCTTCACTCCCCAGTTCCTGCACAAGCACGCGCAGTCACATTCACTGGGAAAGCTGAGAGCTAATTAACAGCTCATGTAATTAGCGGCATGTTATCCTGCCAGGGGCTAATTAACTGCTTTGGAAAATTACCACAAGACGTGTTGGAGAGAAAATAAACCTTATGCACTATCAGTATAGATAGTGTGGATTGTCTGCAGCAGACCCATTCATTAGAATTGGGAAGTCACTAGACTCCATTAGATTTCAAGGGACGTTAAGTTCAAGTCTGCAAACGTTCAGCATTACGATGTGGTGCAGCTTCCTTGTCATTCTGAGCAAGTTTATCAATATTTAAATGTCTGCTCCTTTTATTCTTTAAAGGGTCTGTGTCATCTAGATTTTTTTTCTTATAAACCACATGCTTAAAGAGGTACTCCGGTGGAAAACTTTTTTTTTTTTTTTATCAACTGATGCCAGAAAGTTAAACAGATTTGTAAATGACTTCTATAAAAAATTCTTAATCCTTCCACTACTTATAAGCTTCTGTGTGCTCTACAGGAAATTCTTCTCTTTTTTGGGTTTCTTTTCTGTCACAACCATAGTGCTCACTGCTGTCACCTCTGTCCATGTCAGGAACTGTCCAGAGCAGGAGAAAATCCCCATAGCAAACATATGATGCTCTGGACAGTTCCTAAAATGGACAGAGTTGTCAGCAGAGAGCACTGTGGTTGTGACAGAAAAGAAATCCCAAAAGAAAAGAATTTCCTCTGTAGTGTACAGCTTCTAATAAGTACTGGAAGGATTGAAAAATAATCCTGCACCCAGGTATCCATAACCCTAGGATCAGCCCTGGCAGACATGTTTTTTTTTTCCATCCTGGATAACCCCTCTAATCTTTTTTATTTTGATTGTAGATTTATTTTTTTGTACATGACTATCCCCTTAAGGACCCAGCCCATTTTCACCTTAAGGACCCGGCCATTTTTGCACACCTGACCACTGTTAATTTAAGCATTAATAATTCTGAGATGCTTTTACTTTTCAGTCTGATTCCAAGATTTTTTTTTCGTGACATATTCTTATTCTACGTTATGTTAGTGGTAAAATTTCGTCGATACTTGCATAATTTCTTGGTTAAAAATTCAAAAATTTGATGGAAAAATTGTATATTTTGCTTCTTTTTTTTTCTTTTTTTTTACTTCGAAGCTCTCTGCTTATAAGGAAAATGGACATCCCAAATATATTTATATATTGATTCACATGTACAATATGTCTTCTTTATGTTTGCATCACAAAGTTGACATGTTTTTATTTTTGGAAGACATCAGAGGGCTTCAAAGTTCACAAGCAATTTTCCAATTTTTCACAAAATGTTCTAAATCGAAATACCAGGTACCAGTTCAGTTTTGAAGTGGATTTGAAGGGCCTTCATATTAGAAATAACCCATAAATGACCCCATTATAAAAACTGAACCCCTCAAAGTATTCAAAATGACATTCAAAAAGTTTGTTAACCCTTTAGGTGTTTCACAGGAATAGCAGCTTGTTGAAGGAGATAATTCAAAATCTTCATTTTATACACTCGCATATTCTTGTAGACCTAGTTTATGAATCTTTACAAGGGGTAAAAAGAGAGAAATTTTCTTAAAATTTGTAACCGAATTTCTCGAGTAAGGAACTCATGTGTATGTCAAGTGCTCTGTGGGTGCTCAGAAGGGAAGGAACGACAGTGGGATTTTGGAGAGTGAATTTTTCTGAAATGTTTTTTTTTGGGGGGGGGCATGTCACATATAAGAAGCCCCTATGGTGCCAGAACAGCAAAACAAAAACACATGGCATACTATTTTGGAAACTACACCCCTCAAAGAATGTAACAAGGGGTACAGTGAGCCTTAACACCCCACAGGTGTTTGATGACTTTTCTTTAAAGTTGGATGTGTAAATGATTTTTTTTCCCCACTGTTCCAAAAATCTGTCAGACACCTTTAGGGTGTAAATGCTCACTGTACCCCTTATTAAATTCTATGAGGGGTATAGTTTCCCAAATGGGGTCATGTGGGGGGGGGGTGTCCACTGTTCTGGCACTATGGGGGCTTTGTAAACACACATGGCCTTCAATTTCGGACACATTCTCTCTACAAAATCCCAATGGCGCTCCTCCTCTGAGCATTGTAGTGCACCAGCAGAGCACTTTACATCCACATATGGGGTATGTTCTTACTCATAAGAAATGGGGTTACAAATTTTGGGGGGCTTTTTTCCTATTCTCCCTTGTGAAAATGAAAAATTTTAGGGTAACACCAGCATTTTAGTGACATTTTTTTTTTTTCATATTAACATCCAACTTTAACAAAAATTCGTCAAACACCTGTGGGGTGTTAAAGCTCACTATACCCCTTGTTAAATTTCGTGAGCGGTGTAGTTTCCAAAATGTGGTCACATGTAAAATCAGCCACCCCTATCCAAATCACCAATTTAGACCTCAAATGTACATAGTGCGTTCTCACTCCTGAGCCATGTTGTGCGCCCACAGACCACTTTATACCCACATATGGGGTAGTTCCGTACTCGGGAGAAATTGCGTTACAAATTTTGGGGGTCTTTTTTTCCTTTTACCGCTTGTGAAAATTAATGGGTAATTTAAGTATGGGGCAACACCAGCATTTTTTACACTAACATGCTGGTGTAGACCCCACCTTTACCTTTTCATAAGGGGTAAAAGGAGAAAAAGCCCCTCAAAATTTGGAACGAAATTTCTCTCGATTAGGGAAATTCCCCATATGTGGCCCTAAACTATTTCCTTGAAATACGACAGGGCTCCAAAGCGAGAGAGCGACTTTGAGGCCTATTTTGGGGATTTGCATCCGCCACCAAAATACCCTACGGCAGTGTTTCCAAAACAGGGTGCCTCCAGCTGCTGCAAAACTCCCAGCATGCCTGGACAGTCAGTGGCTGTCCAGCAATACTGGGAGTTGTTGTCTTTCAACAGCTGGAAGCACTGTTTTGGAAACAGTGCCGTACAAGACTTTTATTTTTTTTTGAGGGGGGGGGGGGGGGTTGGGACGGTGTAGGGGGATATGTATATGTAGTGTTTTACTTTTTATTTTGTGTAGTGTAGTGTTTTTAGGGTACATTCACACGTGCAGGGGTTTACAGTGAGTTTGCATCTCAAACTTGCAGCAGAAAACTCACTGTAAACCCGCCCGTGTGCATGTATGCTGTACATTCACATAGGGGGAGGAGGCATACCTCCAGCTGTTGCAAAACTCCAACTCCCAGCATGCACAGACAGACCATACATTCTGGAAGTTGTAGTTATGCAACAGCTGGAGGCACATTGGTTGCACAACACTGAGAGTTTGTTACTTAACTCAGTGTTTTGCAACCAGTGTGCCTCCAGCTGTTGCCAAACTAGAACTCCCAGCATGTTCAGTCTCTCAATGCATGCTGGGAGTTGTATTTTTGACACAGCTGGAGGCGAAACACTGAGTTAGGACACAAACTGTTTCACAACCAATGTGTCTCCAGCTGTTGCAAAACTGCATGCTGAGAGTTGTAGTTTTGCAACAGCTGGAGGTACACTGCTACAACTCCCAGCATGCCCTTTGGTAGTCTGTGCATGCTGGGAGTTGTAGTTATGCAACAGCTGGATGCACACTTTTTCATAGAAAAAATGTGCCTCCAGCTGTTGCATAACCACAACCCCCAACATGCACAGACTACCAAAGGGCATGCTGGGAGTTGTAGTTGGAACTCCAGCTGTTGCAAACTACAACTCCCAGCATGCCCTTTGGCTGTGCATGCTGAGAGTTGTTGCTAAGCAACATCAGGAGGTGAACAGGCCTCACCTCCTGCTGTATCCCTCCGCCGGGACCGCCGCCGCTCCTGCCACCGGGACCGCCGCAGCTCCTGAGGGGTCCCCCACCGGACCAGGGAGAGGTAAGAGCCCCCCCCGCAGCCCCCAATCTCCGCCCTGATCACCGCCCCGATCACTTCCCAGCAGACAAGTGATTGGTCGGTCGTTCCGACCGTTCAATCACGTGATCGTGAGGTGGCACCGTGCCACCTCACTCCTGCTGGGTAAGGGTGAATGAGGCTGTCTCGGACAGCCCCATTAACCCTTTTTTTTCCGGCTTACCAGAGATCCGATTGACCCGAAACCGCCGCAAATCACCGGTCTGAATTGGCTGTCAATTTGAGGTGATCGCCGACATTTGTGGGTCTCAGGATCCCCCCAGGGCTTTGCACGGGGGGGGGGGGACCGAAATTCCCACAGGTACGCTTTGTGTCCTTAAGTACCAGGGCGTCAGGGTGTACCGGTATGCGCTGGGTCCCTAAATGGTTATGGGGGCGGCCATTTTGCCTGAGGTGATGCTTTGCTTTGTTAACAGCATTTCAGAAATTTGCTTTACGACAGCTACGTGGACATAGAAAACTGATGTCTGAAGATGACACTGACTTCTGTAGGAGAGTTTTGTGAGCCTGCCTCGTGATCTGTGAAGAGGTCACTGCAAGGAGGGGGAAGAGGTAAGATATCACCTATTGTAATTGGCGGGTTCTTCATTATCTGTCTCCAGAGTTGTATAAGTTATTATACTATGAACAACACTAAACATAGTGAAATCCAGGTACCCTAAGACTTTAATCCTCTCAGTGTGCAGAGATCAGTAAAACGGGTGCATTAGTTCCAGGTCTAGAATGGCAGCACATGCAGGGGATTTTAGGTGTTTTCATAATTTCTGGGAGGTCTGCCCCAATGTCCCACTACTGTGTGAGTCCCATCTCACTTCAGAAACTGTCAAAATACTTGGTCAGGAGTGGTGGTATATATGGATTGCCAGGCAGGAGGTGCCTCCTGTATCATCTCCTACCCATAACCAGGCATTTTCAGGACTAGGTAAGTGAATGATAGAAGATATAATGTTATGATAAAAATCTATACATCAGTATAAACTAAGTTGGTAACACAAAACAATGCTCAGTATACAGTATGCATTAACATTTACATTTGCAGTTACATACCAGAGCCTAGTAGTAACACAATAAGGCACATTCATTAGTATCTCTAGTAAAATATACAGAGCGCCCTCTGGTGCTAGTTTGTGTAATTTTTATTTGATGCTGTGCCACATGCATTCTTGCAGCTTTCTGCATCTTGTATTGAATGAAATGTGTGCTATTTGCATTATTTATACATGAGATTTAGTATTTTTTGTTAAAACTTAATATTTAGTGTTTGTTTTGCATTTACAATAAATCCAGTGATTTAAAGGGCACTAAACCTACAGGCTTTTGTTATCATTAAATGTTAGTAGAGCAGCCATTTTGGGGTGGGGAGAGGTTGGCTGTTATGTTTTTCAATGATATTACAAGTGAAGAAAGAAATCTTTATATATATTTATTTACTTTAATATATTTGCTTTGTATAGAGGACAAAAAGTAATAAAATCAAATCAAAAAATGGTTAGAGGAATAGAAGAAAACTAAGTGAATAGCGCTCTAGATCTTAGAATACTGTTGATGGCAACCAAAATCGTCCATAACTAGATATGTTTATTGGTAAATTAATGAATTGCTAATATACACACTAAAACTATGTGTGCATATATATATATATATATATATATATATATATATATATACACACACACACACACACACTTCAGAGCCCTTGTGTATGCTTAAGTATAACAGATTAAGATTATTTGTACATATAAAAGGCAGGCAATAAAATGAGATATGGGGGAAAAAAATGGGGAAAATATACAGTCATAGCCGTAAATGTTGTCACCCCTGAAATTTTTCTAGAAAATGAATGTATTTCTCACAGAAAAGGATTCCAGTAACACATGTTTTGCTATAAACATGTTTATTCCCCTTGTGTGTATTGGAACTAAACCAAAAAAGGGGGTTAAAAAAGCAAATTGGACATAATGTCACACCAAACTCCAAAAATTTGGTTTCACACCCTTTGGAAAAAATAACTGAAATCAGTTGCTTCCTATAACCATCAATAAGCTTCTTACACCTCTTAGCCGGAATGTTGGACCACTCTTCCTGTGCAAACTGCTCCAGGTCTCTTATTGGAAGGGCCTTTTCTCAACAGCAATTTTAAGATATTTCCACAGGTGTTCAATGGGATTTAGATCTGGACTGATTTTTGACGTATGTTTGGGGTCATTGTCCTGCTGGAAGACCCAAGATCTCGGACGCAAACCCAGCTTTCTGACACTGGGCTGTACAGTGCGACCCAAAATCCATTGTTAATCCTCAGATTTCATGATGCCTTGCACACATTCAAGGCACCCAGTGCCAGAGGCAGAAAAACAACCCCAAAACATCATTGAACCTCCACCATATTTCACTGTAGGTACTGTGTTCTTTTCTTTGTAGGCCCCATTCCGTTTTCGGTAAACAATGAATGATGTACTTTACCAAAAAGCTCTATCTTGATCTCATCTATCCACAAGACGTTTTCCCAGAAGGATTTTGGCTTATTTAAGTTCATTTTGGCAAAATGTAGTCTTGCTTTTTATGTCTCTGTGTCAGCAGTGGGGTCCTCCTGGGTCTCCTACCATATCGTTTCATTTCTTTTAAATGTCGACGGATAGTTCACGCTGATACTGATGCTCCCTGAGCCTGCAAAATAGCTTGGATATCTTTGGAACTTGTTTGGGGATGCTTATCCACCAAGAGGACTATCCTGCGTTGACACCTTTCATCAATTTTTCTCATCCGTCCACACCCAGGGAGATAAGCTATAGAGCCATGGCTTGCAAACTTCTTGATAATGTTTCGCACTGTGGACAAAGGCAAATCTAGAAGGACTTGTAACCTTGAGATTGTTGATATTTTTCCACAATTTTGGTTCTCAAGTCCTCAGACAGTTCTCTTCTCATCTTTCTCTTGTCCATGTTTAGTGTGGCACACACACAGACACACAAATCAAAGATTAAGGGAACTTCTCTCCTTTTTATCTGCTTTCAGGTGTGATTTTTATATTTCCCACACCTGTTACTTGCCCCAGGTGAGTTTAAAGGAGTATCACATGCTTGAAACAATCTTATTTTTCCACAATTTTGAAAGGGTGCCATTAATTATGTCCTGCCCATTTTTGGAGTTTGGTGTGACATTATGTCCAATTAGCTTTTTTTTTTTTTTTCCCCTCCCAAGTTTTCTGTCTAACTGCTCAATGATGATGTCACGTCCCGGGAGCTGTGCATGATGGGAAAATATCCCCATAGGAACTGCACAGCTCCCGGGACGTGAGTCATTATTGAGCAGTTAGTCAGAAAACAACAACTCAACTTCAGAAGCTAATAACTATTGGAAGGATTAAGATTTTTTAATAGAAGTAATTTACAAATCTGTTTAACTTTTCGAAGCCAGTTGATATATAAAAAAAAGTTTTGGCCTGGAATACCCCTTTAAGGTGGGGCTGTGTAAAGCAACAAAATTGGCTTGTAAGACCCTATATCTAATACATCCTTATCTATTTTAGGAGTAAGAATAATAATGGCATCTGAGCTTGGCAAGGTTCCTAATTTTAAAGATGACTCAAATACCTACAACAATCCTAGGAGAAAAATGTCCAGAAATCTACACCAATTTATCATCCCCTGGCATGGTATTCTCTTTAAAGTTTTGAAGTTCCGCCTGAACCTCCAAATGTGACAAAGGGGCCTCTGAAAAAATTTTTTGTTCATATATCTGGAAACTTTATTTCCTGAAAATACCTTTCCAATTCCTCTATTATGAAAGGATTTGGACTGGTATAAATTAGAATAGTATTCCAGAAACGCCAATACTTTTGAGTTCCTAATATCTCTCCTGTTTTAGACCTAATTGTTTATGTTTCTTTGGTTAATTGAGGACAAATGCTCCTTAAACTGTCTACTCTCCTGGTGGGCAAACATTCACCCAAAAGGAACTTTTGTCTGGCGTTCTTCCTACAGGATTTCGTAATCTCATTGAGCAGCCAGCCAGACTTGTTAGTTATTCTTAGGTATAGAAACTCTCATGCCACTTTTTTGCTCTATCTTGTTAAACATCTGTTTATTGACATCTCTTTAAGATGCCCTGATACAGGGACTGGAGTCATAGCACAGGGACCTCATGGGAGTCGCCCACTGCCTTACAAAATCACCTAATTAATTCTAGCATCATTTTTGTTATGGTTTGGCTCATTTGGGGGGGGGGGGGGGCATTTGGTCTTACCTTTTATGTCAGCTTTCCTTGCAGGTTGTTGTTGGGCGGATTAGAGTCAGTTGGTATCGAGGCAGAT
This sequence comes from Hyla sarda, assembly GCF_029499605.1. Taxonomy (NCBI): domain Eukaryota; kingdom Metazoa; phylum Chordata; class Amphibia; order Anura; family Hylidae; genus Hyla; species Hyla sarda. The sequence continues at coordinate 280,406,460 of NC_079190.1, forward strand.
TCAATCTTTTCTCTGATTGGCTGCCTCCACTTTGAAATTATGTTTCCCCACATATACAATGTCTGTCCTATCTTTTCCTCATAGTTCCTGTCAAGCCAGAAGAGTGAAGATCTGCCCGCCCCCCCCCCCCCCCCCCCATTTATTTGTCACGGCCCTTATTAGAGGGGTATTTGCCCAGATAGTACTGATTGGACAGTTCATAATGGAGGTGGTTGGGGAGTTTTATGGATTATTTGTTATTTATTGGATATATTTATTATTTATTTATTTGAAATAAAGTTGGTTAATAACTTTTCCTGTTACCCTTAAAAAAGGGTCGTGGCTATTAGTTTATTATGTTTAAATGTGTATTTGTGGCTCAGTGTGCTGTCGCATATGAAAAAATGCTTGAGATGTGTCCCAAACAATTAAGTCTGAAGCTTTACCCAATTTTTTTCCAGCATTTCTTCAGGATCCCTTTTGGATGTATTCACTTGTAAAGTATCCTGATGCGCAGGATTTGATGCGCAGAATGTGAAGCTTCAGATTTTATCCTGCAGATTTTAATGTAAACTAAATGACGGAACACAGCTTCAAACCTGCAGCTTCAAATCCTGTGCATCAAATATGCGCAGAAGGCTGTATGTGTGAATAGACCCTTTATAGCCACATTTCTTAAATTAAGCAAATCAAGTTAAACAAATCAAATTAAACAAATCAAGATTATTGATATCCATATAAAATTCAATATATACCGGGATATTTTCAGAAAATGTTCATTACACAAAACCAGGTCAATTCTGGACATTGTAATGCATAATTTATTAAAACATAAAGGGGGAGATTCTCAAAAACTACTATAATTTCTGTTCCAAATATTTTTCACACCTTTTTTTTTTCTCCTCGCATTTTCAAAGGTCATTTGTGCTGCTTTGAAAATGTGAAAATATGTGAAAATAAATTTTCATGTCTCTTTTTTTTCGTGCCCAAAATGTTTTTTTTTTTTAATGCCGATTTTTGCGACAAATTTTACATCACAGAAAATTCTGGCGGAAACATCTCACTAAAAATTCCATGGTTACTTATGCCCAGACAAGCGATAATTGTATAAATAAAACATTTCTGAGCTTAAATGTGAGTGCAGGTGCAGTGACCTAGAAAACATGAAAATTTTCAATAATAATAATATTTTTTTTAAAAATAATTACTTAACCCCTTAACGACCACGGATGTATATTAACGTCCATGGCCGGCTCCCACGATATAACGCGCGGTCACGCAGCTCCCGTGACATATCGGGTCGGTCCCGGCATGTAACTGAAGCCCGGACCCGGGGCTGATAGCGCGCGGCACTGCGATTGATCGGCGATTGATAGCTCCAAGCCTGATATTCAGGCTTGAGCAATTGACCGCCGATAACACTGATCAATGCTAAGCTATGGCTTTGCAGTGAACAGTGCTGGCAATCAGTGTATACAGTGTTATAGCCCCCTATGGGAGCTATAACAATGCAAAAAAAAGTATTTAAAAAAAGTTAATAACTGTGATCCAACCCTTTCCCTAATAAAAGTCCAAATCACCCCCCTTTTCCCATTTAAAAAAAAACCCATGTAATTAAAAATAAATATAAACATATGTGGTATCGCCGAGTGCGTAAATGTCCGAACTATAAAAAATATCATTAATTAAACCGCAGTGTCAATGGCGTATGCGCAAGAAAATTCCAATCCCAAATTAGCGTAGTTTTGGTCACTTTTTATATAATGAAAAAATGAATAAAAAGCGATCAAAAAGTCCGATCAATACAAAAAGGGTATTGGTAAAAACTTCAATTTGCAAAAAATGAGCCCTCATACCACCCCATACGCAGAAAAATAAACAAGTTATAGGGGTCAGAAGATGAAATTTTAAACGTATAAATTTTCCTGCATGTAGATATGATTTTTTTTCCAGAAGTACGACAAAATCAAACGTATATCATTTTATTCATAGGGACCTACAGAATAAAGATTAGGTTACATTTTTACCGAAAAATGTACTGCGTAGAAACGGAAGCCCCCAAAAGTTACAAAATGGTGTTTTTTCTTCAATTTTGTCGCACAATGACTTTTGCCGTAGATTTTTGGGTAAAATTACTGATTGCACTGCAAAGTAGAATTGGTGGTGCAAAAAATAAGCCATCATATGGATTTTTAGGTGCAAAATTGAGAGGGTTATGATTTTTAAAAGGTGAGGAGGAAAAAACGAAAGTGCAAAAACGGAAAAAAATGTGGTCCTTAAGGCGCTAAATCACACCTCTCCTCCCAAAAAAATATAAAACTAAGAGAAAAAAAACAATTAAACTGGTGTGAAATTTTTGATGTGAACTGGACTCTCATCCCTCATGTAAAGCAGACAATATATGTGGACATGCCCTCGTTTACAAAAATATTAAAACATTTTTTACAGTACGGGCAGGAGAAAAACAGGAACACAAAATCAACCAATCACAGCTCAGCTAATGATCTCTGATAAAGTGAAGGAAGAGCTGTGATTGGTTGCTATGGGAAATTAAATCAACTTTTTTGCTCTCATAATTTGATAAGTCTGGGGTGATATGTTGTATGAAAGAAAAAAAAGAAAAATAAACTAACCTGACTAGTGGATGGCAGGTGAGGAAAAGTACATTGCCTCTCTGGCTCTGGGCTGAAACTTTCCAGAATCTGTGAAGATGGACTGGGAGTCTGAAAGAAAATAAAATATATATTTATAAATAAATAAAAATTTACCGGTTTTTATGGATCCCTGGCTATTTTTTAGATCCTCTTCTAACTCTTCTGAAAACGTTGATATTAAAGGGGTATTCCCGGCAAAAACATTTTGTGGTGACTGGGGTGATGCAACAGTGTAGCAGGGTCTGGTGGTATAAACCCTGTGGGGTAAGGTGTTATTAACCCCTGATTTGTCGTGATGCCAGGGTGCGGTTGTTTTCTGTAGAAGGCCCTGCCGACAACCGGCCCAAAAACTGCAAGAAATAATGGAATGTCCACAGCAGGAATTACAAGATAACTGGAACTTTTACTTAAACTCCTTATGGAACAGTCTTTACAATTATGTAGTTTCTCTAGAGGCAACCGGGATGCAGGATACCTCACAGGCTTGCTGAGACTTGTAGTATTGAGATTTATGCAGGCTACTGTGCTACTAATTATATGCTTGAGTTGAATAGTAGTCACTAGGAATTGTAGATAGAGCTTGGTAACTCACTTTTTTAGTGGCTGCAGGTTCCTTAGGCTTTGGCCTAGATGAGATGAATTGAGATAGTATATGCTGAGATTGTGCTTCTTTAGTGTCCAGGAGATAAGAGAGTTCAGGAACAAGAGACTGAATTTAGAGACTACAGCCCCTTATATACTAGGGGGCTGGACTAAAGCCCATTGGTTGCTATGCCTGTAGGTCCTGTACCCAGGGAACTCTGGGTACATCACATGACAATAGATCACATGACCCAGGGAGGTCCTATACATTTTATACATTTGTACAACCTTTATATAGAATAGACAATATGTACAGTACATTTACAATGCATTTATATAAGGTGTAGCTGATAAGAAAGGGGAGGAAAGTCCTGCAGCCCTATGGACTTCCTGAGGGGACTTAGGACAGGAACAGGACATGGTCCTGTACCGGGACACCACAAACCCCCTTAGTCATCCTCGACGTAGGTCCCCTTAGGGAGAGGAACGAAATTGCCAGAAGGCCGGATGCAGTCCTGAAGCATTAATCCAAATGTCCCAGTTCAGGCTGATGATAACTGATGAAAAAATATAGATAGAATCTCTCTGCATTTATATAATGTCCATACATGCTCTGGAACTTATTCACAAACAGGATGGTACTAGCAATAATACCAATAACACTAATAACACTAATAATATGACTAACACCACTAACGTGAATAACGCAATTGTCATATTACCTTTTCATACATTTGGTATCTTTACTTTAGTTTATTAGTTTATGCATCTACTGACTATGCATGAAATTTAATTGATTATACCCTAGCTATAACATCCGTCTATAGCTGAAAATATTATCATCACATGACATTTGATATTTGATTTATGTTTCACATTTGACTGACAAATGGATATTTGAGTATGAAATCTCTGACTCTTGACATGAAGTATGTATAATGACTGTAATGCTTCTACATACTAAAATTAATCTCACTATTACCTTTTTATTGACATATATTTTGATATAATACCACATATTATTTCTATAATTTATACACTGGTTGCGGATTGGGTTGCCTGAGGCTTTCTGCCCAATGCCCAGGGTCTATCGGTACTACACACTTACCCCTAGAACTCTTGATCTAGATAACAATTAACATGTTACAGTCCCTAAGACTCATTTTTTGTTTGTGAGATATATTCATACCTAACTTTTCTTATGAGTATAGGTTATTAGTTATGTGTACTGGACTTTGAATGTACACAACTGAAGTTTATGTACCGAATTATGTGTACACTGGATTTATGAATGTGAAGTCAGTCTTGATATCTGATTGGTATTTGTCTGATTAAGCGCTAGTGAAGGGTGGCGTTTATTGTTACTCCCAGAGGAGCTGGGAGAGCACCTTTATGAAAACACTATAACACCTACAAGAAATATATTTTTTTTCTTTACTTCCGTACAGGAATTATGTACTTCTGTACAGGGATTTTATACTTATGTACAGTAAACCATTTATATTTTTGACATTTTATGTAACCATAAATTTTATTTGCTTGGAATACAAAAGGTTACATGCTAGCAGCACAACACTTGAGATATTCAGGTTACATTTACCTGCTGTTGGAGTGCAATATTTTGGTGCATAAAAATATATCAATATTATAACATTTACATTAACTTTCATGTAAGGCTCTACAGTCCACCTACATTATGGAGTCCTGAATGAAAACACGGCTATGCCGGACACAAACTTACTAGAATCTCCTCAGCAAGGAGTCTCTCGGCCAGGGGCCGGGCACTAAATTATGAAGGTGGTTACGTTGCAAACAGGAGAACTTCTTGGCATAGTCCTGCCAGGCACTTTATCTGGAACTTGTTGCAGAACTGATGAAAACCTGCAACAACAAGAGGATACTAGAGTACCACACAGTTAGTGAAAGGAAAAAAACAATTTCAGAATTTCAGATCTTCTTTCTTCCCTCATGGGGTTTACAATAGTGTCCCAAGAAACATTTGTGAGCCGGGACTGTTCCACTGATGGGTTCATGCTCACAACAACATTAATGGCAGCAGCTGAGGCCACTGGTACTGCAGTTGGTGCCGATTGGTTGGCCACACCTCCTTGGGTACAGTAGGCCGCGGCACATCAGTTGGTGCCTGATGATTAGGCCACACCTCTGGGCGTGGAGTAGGCCTAGGCACATTGGTTGGTGCCCGCTGATTAGGCCTCACCTCCTCTGGGGGAGTAGGCAGGCACATTCTCTGTTAAAGATGATGCTGAACTGGACCTTGACATGTACTTGGGATCCATGATGGGCATCTTGTACATTTCCTCTTCACAGGCTGTCTCTGGCTACCTCATCGGCTGAATCCTGTGGGGATCTGCGTCCCAATCGTCCGATGGGAAGTATGTGAATGGTATCTGTGTTGGATTTTTGGGCCTAGTTATGGCTGCAGCCCATTCACCCCGCAGACTCTTGACTGGGGTGTACTCTACAATCTCCCCTCACTCTAGGGAGTGATATTTTCTGGGCAGGTTGTCCCACTGAACGACCCTTCTATTGACTAATATGGTCCCTCCATGCCGGCAGTCCTGGAGGGTACCAAAGCCTCTTACTTTGTCAAATTTTACAGCTGTGGCGCGTCGGCACTCAAAGGGTGGCTCACCCTCTTGAGGATTGTCCACCATACGAATGTATAAAGCTTCCAGCCTTTTAGTGTCCCTCAGTTGCTCTGCCTGGACTTCATAAGGGAGGCGTTTCGGCCCATATCTCTCTCTATGCTGGGCCCTTAACTTTTCAATGATGCCGTCAATTTCAGCCTCCCTGCTGGCCCTTTCTGCCTCAGCTGTGGACGGATGTGGTCCCGCATGTACTGTAGGAGCGCAGGCTCGTCACCGAACACCCACTGTGGAAGGGGGGTGCGTGCGCTAGCAGGTGCAGACTTCTGCACTAGGAGTTCCCTGTCAGGGCTGGAAGAGGATGAAGGAGTAGAAAAAGCAGCTTCGGCCAGTGTACTTACATCCAACTCCTCAGTTGCCATCTCCGCCCAGGATCCCCAGGATCTGTGGAGAGGAGACAGTCTCACCGACGATTCAGGTCCCGAAGTCTGCGGTGATTCCCCTCTCGGGGTGGCTGGCAACTCTTCATCCTCTGGAAGCGGGGGCAGGTTGCAGGCCTCCACGGCCCCAAGGGACAACTGCTGCAAGCGGTCAGCAAGTTCTTGGAAAAGTTGCGCTGTGGCCGCGACAACTTTCTTCTGCTCCGGCGCCATCTTGCTTCTTTCCTCACATGTTGCGAGGGCTCGCTGCCATCTCTGAACTGTAAAGGTCTGGCCGCGTGGCTGCTTTAATATGAGGCTTCAACAAAATGGCCGCCAGCCTGAAGGACGTCATCGGTGCAGCTCTGACTTTCTGTCCCCCGGCAAACACAAGCAGAAGATAACAGTTCCACTTCGGCATAGGAACAGCTACACGATGTCCACGCCCAGGGGCAGGACGCAGACCAGCGTGGGACATTTTAGCACACTTCTCGGGTTCTGCCTTAACCCTTTCAGGTACGGTCTGCAGCGGAACACGTAGCATGGCTTTGTTCCTGATTTTACACATGGCCACAAAACATTATTCTTCACCTCCTCCCTTACTTTTTCTTGCGCCCCCGCAAAGCACAATTTCAGCAACAGTGTCCTGTACACTTTTGGGCACACTTTCAATTGCTACTTGCGAAAATCCTGGACAGTATTCTATACACATTCCTGCATTGGGGGAGGACTATGGCACTTGCAATAATGGTGTACACCCGTTTTTTTTTTTTGTGGGTGGTCAGGGTAGCTGAGTTATTAAAGGCACACACCTGTATCCTGTTCGTGACGCCAAAAGCTATGTGGTGACTGTGGTGTTGCAACGGTGTAGCAGGGTCTGGTGGTATAAACCCTGTAGGGTAAGGTGTTATTAACCCCTGATTTGTCGTGATGCCAGGGTGCGGTTGTTTTCTGTAGAAGGCCCTGCCAAAAACCGGCCCAAAAACGGCAGGAAATAATGGAATGTCCACAGCAGGAATTATGACATAACTGGAACTTTTACTTAAACTCCTTATGGAACATTCTTTACAATTATGTATTATACCTCACAGGCTTGCTGAGACTTGTAGTATTGAGATTTATACAGGCCACTGTGCTACTAATTATATGCTTGAGTTGAATAGTAGTCAATAGGAATTGTAGATAGAGCTTGGTAACTCACGTTTTTAGTGGCTGCAGGTTCCTTAGACTTTGGCCTAGATGAGATGAATTGAGATAGTATATGCTGAGATTGTGCTTCTTTAGTGTCCAGGAGATAAGAGAGTTCAGGAACAAGAGACTGAATTTAGAGACTACAGCCCCTTATATACTAGGGGGCTGGACTAAAGCCCATTGGTTGCTATGCCTGTAGGTCCTGTACCCCGGAACTCTGGGTACATCACATAACATTAGATCACATGACCCAGGAAGGTCCTATACATTTGTACAACCTTTATATAGAATAGACAATATGTACAGTACATTTACAATGCATTTATATAAGGTGTAGCTGATAAGAAAGGGGAGGAAAGTCCTGAAGGAGAGCCCTATGGACTGCAGGGAGTCTTCCTAAGGGGACTTAGGACAGGAACAGGACAAGGTCCTGTACCGGGAAACTACAATTTTAACCCCTATCCAAAGAATAGGGGATAAGATGTCTGCTCGCCGAGGGTCCACCGCTGGGACCCCCCGGCGATCTCCCTGCAGCACCTGCATTCTATGCAGGAGCTGTGTCTCCAGTTTTGGAAACCTCCGGGTTCCGGGACTGGGGATGTGACTTCACACCAAACCCCCTCCATTCATGTCTATGGGAGGGGGCATGAGGGCCATCACGTCCCCTCCCATAGACATGAATGAGGGGGCGTGGCATGATGTCACGTCCCCAGTCCCGGAAACCCGGAGGTTTCGGAAACTGGAGAAGCAGCTCTCTCATAGAATGCAGGTGCTACAGGGAGATCGTGGGGGGGTCCCAGTCTGCGATCAGACATCTTATCCCCTATGCTTTGGATAGGGGATAAAATGTTTTTGCCCGGAATACCCCTTTAATCTTAAAAATAATAATAATAAAAATCAAAGATTGCATTATTGTACAGTCATTATGTGCATAATCATGTAGTGTACTCACTTTCTGCAGATCAGGGTAGGGCTCTTCAATATTTTCTGTCAGGTTGTACCAATATGGCAGCTTGTCTCCGCAGATAGTTCCTGTGTGTGTGTGAGGAAGGCTATGCCGCGCTTTTTATATATAGTGCAGTGCATTCGGGAAAGAAGAAGAATGTAGTGGTTTCTAGCACTTTCAGAGTCTACTGCGCATGCGAACAAAAAAATTGTGTGCACTTAATCTGATAGAATCGCACAGTCACACGATTTCATGCAATTTACATTTACCTCAATAATAAAAAAAATCGGACACGATTTCTATCCGATTTTGAATCTGGACAAAAAATCGTGATCAACCACGATTTTATGTCCGATCTTTAATTATGCTAAATCAGATGTGGATCAAAACTGATGCATTTGTTGTCTATCATTAATGAATGGAAGTCAATGTGTGTGTTCGGGTCATTATCCTGTTGGAGGACATGCGACTGAGACCAAGTTTCCTAACACTGGGCAGCATATGTTGCTCCAGAATGTCTTGATAGTCTTGAGATTTTATTGTACCCTGTACAGATTCAAGACACCCTGTGCCAACAAAATTGAGGAGAGAAAGCAAGAAGAGTGGAAAGGAAGAAAGAGACAAGAGATAGTTCAAGGAGGTTGACAGTCAGAAAAGTGATCCCATGGCTCCCAGACAGAAAGAAACAAAGGAATGGAGTTGTTTAAGGAGGCAGTAAGAGACTCAAGAGAATGTATCTCACGAATGCGGGCCAGGAGAGCAGCTTCCGAAGGGGGCAGAGTGCTTTTTCAGCACTTGGCAATAAGGGTCTTAGCCGCCAAAGCAATATGCATAAAGAGCTTAAAAGGACGTTTAGACAGTGCTGTTAGGAGTTGCGCCGTGGTCAGACATTCTGGCTGCGGATGCACTCCTCCGTTGCCTGGTTTATTCTGTTATGCGGCTCGCATCCCATGATGCGATCCCAGCCTGCCACCGCCTCTTACCTTCCTCGTAATCTCCATTCACTTCCTGCTTGTCCGGGCATGCGTGTCAGCTCTGTGAAATTTTAAGATACAGTACACATTTAATTGGTTCTTGCTTCTCCATGACCCTCTAAGTACAGGCACTTCCTTTTGACCCTTGCCGGATCTTTGCGCCTTATCAGCCTAAGAGAAAGCATTCTGTTTGTGCTTTGCCTTGCCGTGTTCCAGATCCTGTTGCTACGTACCCTGACCTTGCTTCTTTGCCGCTTGCCCTCTGACCTCTTGCTTCGTGACCAGACCTTGCTACTGTGCCGCCTGCCTTGACCACCTGCCCGTCCTGACTGCGAGTTGCTTAATCCATCCAGTACCACGTTACATCTCGGCAGCCTGTGTGGACGAGTCGTATCAGGGGTAATGACCTGGGTGCCGCCTGCCTCAGCAAGTCCATCCTACTCTGCGGGGGGGAGGGCTCTGGTGAAAACCGGTGGCACCTTAGACTCCATTCCCTGATACGGCCCACATCATCCACATAGGTAAGCAGATCCACTACTCCTCAGCCGTAACAGTAAGATCCGGCCATGGATCCCTCCAGGGTGCCTCTGCCGGATGTTTCTGACCTCACTTCTATTGTGGCCCAGCAGTCTCAGCAAGTAGCCAACAAGCGCAGCAGTTGAACCAACCATCCGCAATGATGCAACAGCTGCTCCTGGTCCAGCAGCAGCAACAACCGCAACCTGCCCCAGTGGCTCCTCCGGTGTCTGCAGCATCTGTTGGTCCCAAACTTTGTTTATCCCTGCCGATGAGTTATGAAAGGGACATTAAATTGTGCACGGGATTCGTGACCCAGTGCTCCATGCACGTTGAACTGATGGACGATCAGTTCCTGAAGGAGGGTGCCAAGGTGGCTTTTGTGGTTAGTCTGCTCTCTGGTGAGGCTCTGGCCACTCCTCTCTGGGACAGAAGTGACCTGGTGACTTCCAACCTGCAAGCTTTCCTCTCTGAATTATAGTGTTGAGCGGCATAGGCCATATTTGAATTCGCGAATATTCGCGAATATATGGACGAATATTTGTCATATATTCGCGAATATTCGCATATTCGTAATATTCTCGTTTTATTTCCGCATATGTGAAAATTCGCGTATGCGAAAATTAACATATGCGAACATTTACATATACAAAAATTAACATAAGCGACAATTCGCATGTGCGAAAATTAGCATATGCAAATTTTCGCAAATGTGAAAATTCGCTCACCTGTCTCACACAGTAGTATTAGAGCTGGAAGCAGAGAGGGATGATCACTGTGATGTGTACTGTGGAAAAAAAAAAAAAAATAAACGAATATTCGTAATTACGAATATATAGTGCTATATTCGCGAATATTCGCGAATTCGCGAATATGCGATATTCGCGAATACAATTTGCATTGCAAATATTCACGAGCAACACTACTGAATTATGCAGCGTCTTTGAAGAGCCTGCTCATTCTTCTTCTGAAGAAACTGCGCTTCTAAACCTCCACCAAGGGGATTCTTCTGTTGGCAAGTGTGCGGTCAAATTTTGTACCCTGGCTTCTGAACTTGACTGGAAAAATGCAGCCCTTTGTGCCACCTTCAAGAAAGGACTTTCCAGCAGGGTCAAGGATGCTTTGGCCGCACGAGATCCTCCTAACCTGAGTGAACTCATTCTGCTGGCTACCCGCATTGATGTGCGTTTTGCTAAGAGGCAAGAGGAGCTCCGTCAAGAACGCGAACCTGCCCCTTCTCCTCGCCTTCCCTGTTTGGCTCTGGTGTTTCAGCGACCGCCTCTCCCTACATCTTTGCCATGCACATTTGTCTCCACAAGAGAGGTCACGCGACCGGGAAACGCACGCACCTAGGGTACGTTGGAGAGGCGTCTCTAGATGTGAATACTTCCTCTCCTCGCTTATATATCACTGTCCGGCTCTTCTCTTCCTCCTGTTCCTCGTTTCCCATTTCTGCTTTTGTGGACTTTGGTTCAGCAGGGAACTTTGTGGATGCCTCTCTGGTCCGTAAATATCTTCTTCCAGTCACACAGCTTGCTAAGCCTTTGTACATCTCTACCATCAGCAGTTTGTCACCCCACATCAAGTCGCTGTTGTGATAAAAATGTGCGATATATATATATGTGTGTGTGTGTTTATTACATATTTTTCTACAACTTTTTTCTCCCTGAATGTACTAACCCATTTTTTTTTTTTTATTCTTCTCTTTTCAGATCCGTGTATCCTGTGGACTTCTTCAGATGGACTACAATGAACCATGTTTTTTTGGTTTAATATTAATGAAATGTTTAACGAGGGCTTGTGGGGGAGTGTTTTTTTGTAATAAAAGTTTTTTCAACGTGTTGTGTTTTTAAAAAAATTTACTTTACAGGCTTAGTAGTAGCGGTGGGTACCGGAATTATTACCCTGGCACCCACCGCCACAGGGGGTGCCGGGAAGAGCCGATACCAACAGGCCCAGAGTATCAAAAATGGCACTCCTGGGCCTAGGCAGTAACAGGCTGGTGTTATTTAGCCTGTGGAGGGCCAGTAACAATGGTCCCGTCCACCCTGGTAACGTCAGGCTGTTGCTGCTTGGTTGGTATCTGGTTGATAATTAAAAAAACGCATAGGGTTTCCTGTATTTTCAGTATCAGCCAGATACCAACCAAGCAGCAACAGCCTGACGTAACCAGGGTGGGCAAGAGGACCATTGTTTCTGGCCCTAAATAACGTCAGCCTGTTACCGTCTAGGCCCAGGAGCACCATTTTTGATGCTCCAGGCCTGTTGGTACCGGCTCTTCCTGGCACCCCTGTGGTGTTTGGGTACCAGGGTAATAATTGGGGGTTAGCGCTAGCTGTTTTTGGGGCTAACACTAAGCCCTAGCTTGGTAATGGACTCCATCTATAAGACAACTTCAACTACTAAGCCTGTAAATTAAAATAACAACAACACTTTTTAAAAACTTTTATTCCAAGAAACACTTCCCCACAAGCCCTCGTTAACCCCTTAAGGACCCAGCCAATTTTCACTGTAGGACCCGGCCATTTTTTGCACATCTGACCACTGTTACTTTAAAAATTAATAACTTTGGGATGCTTTTACCTTTCATTCTGATTTCGAGATTGTTTTTTCGTGACATATTCTACTTTATGTTAGCGGTAAAATTTTGATTTTTTTTTTTTAACTTTGAAGCTCTCTGCTTATAAGGAAAATGAATATTCCAAATAAATTATATATTGGTTCACATATACAATCAATTACTTTGTTTCCATCATAAAGTTGACATGTTTTTACTTTTGGAAGACATCAGAGGGCTTAAAAGTATAGCAGCAATTTTCCAATTTTTCTCAAAATTTTCAAAATCGAAATTTTTCAGGGACCAGTTCTGTTTTGAAGTGGATTTGAAGGGCCTTCATATTAGAAATACCGCACAAATGACCCCATTATAAAAACTGCACCCCTCAAAGTATTCAAAAGGTTTGTTAACCATTTAGGTGTTTCACAGAATAGCAGCAAATTGAAGGAGAAAATTCAAAATCTTCATTTTTTACACTGGCATGTTTTTGTAGACCCAGTTATTGAATTTTTACAAGGGGTAAAAGGAGAGAAATCTTCCTAAAATGTGTAACCCAATTTCTCTCGAGTAAGAAAATACCTCATATGTGTATGTCAAGTGTTCGGCGGGCGCAGTAGAGGGCTCAGAAGGGAAGGAGGGACAGTGGGATTTTGGAGAGTGAGTTTTTCTGAAATGGTTTTTGGGGGGTATGTCACATTTAAGAAGCCCCTATGGTGCCAGAACAGTAAAAAAAAACTTATGGCATACTATTTTGGAAACTACACCCTTCAAGGCACGTAACAAGGGGTCCAGTGAGCCTTAACACCCCACAGGTGTTTGACGACATTTTGTTAAAGTTGGATGTGTAAATGATTTTTTTTTTCACTAAAATGCTAGTTCTCCCTCAAATGTAACATTTTTACAAGGGATAATAGGACAAAATGCCCCCCAAAATTTGTAACCCCATCTCTTCTGAGTATGGAAATACCCCATGTTAGGACGTTACATGCTTTGCGGGCGAACTACAATGCTCAGAAGAGGAGGAGTCACATTTGGCTTTTGAAAAGCAAATTTTGCTGAAATGGTTTTTGGGGGGCATGTCCCATTTAGGAAGCCACTATGGTGCCAGGACAGCAAAAAAAAAAAACAAAAAAAAAAACACATGGCATACTATTTTGGAAACTACACCCCTCAAGGCACGTAACAAGGGGTCCAGTGAACCTTAACACCCCACAGGTGTTTGACGACTTTTCGTTAAAGTTGGATGTGTAAATGATTTTTTTTTTTCACTAAAATGCTAGTTTTCCCTCAAATTTTAAATTTTTACAAGGGATAATAGGACAAAATGCTCCCCAAAATTTGTAACCCCATCTCTTCTGAGTATGGAAATACCCCATGTGTGGAAGTCAGGGGCCATGTGCGTTTACAAAGTCCCCCGTGCTGCCAGAACAGTGGACACCCCACAGGTGACCCTATTTTGGAAACTACACAACTCACAGAATTTAATAAGGGGTGCAGTGAGTATTTACACCCCACTGGCGTTTGACAGATCTTTGGAACAGTGAGCTGTGCAAATGAAAAATACAATTTTTCATTTTCACAGACCACTGTTCCAAAAAATCTGTCAGACACCTGTGGGGTGTAAATGCTCACTGCACCCCTTATTACATTATGTGAGGGGTGTAGTTTCCAAAATGGGGTCACATGTTGGGAGGGGGGGTCCATTGTTTCTGGCACTATGGGGGCTTTGTAAACACACGTGGTCTGCAAAAGCCCAATGGCGCTCCTTCTCTTCTGAGCATTGTAGTTTGCCCGCAGAGCACTTTACATCCCCACATGGGATATGTTCTTACTCAGAAGAAATAGGGTTACACATTTTCAGGATCTTTTTTCCTATTTTCCCTTGTGAAAAGGAAAAATATAGGGTAACACCAGCATTTTAGTGAAAAATTTTTTTTTTCATTTTTCCATCCAACTTTGAAGAATTTTCATTAAACACCTGTGGGATGTTAAGGTGCACTATACCCCTTGTTACGTTCCGTGAGGTGTGTAGTTTCCAAAATGGGGTCACATGGGTATTTCTTTTTTTGCGATTATGTCAGAACCGCTGTAAAATCAGCCAACCCTGTGCAAATCACCAATTTAGGCCTCAAATGTACATAGTGCACTCTCACTCCTGAGCCTTGTTGTGCACCCTCAGAGCATTTTACGCCCATATATGGGGTATTTCCGTACACAGGAGAAATTGCATTACAAATTTTCGGGGTCTTTTTTTCCTTTTAACGTTTGTGAAAATAAAAAGTATGGGGCAACACCAGCATGTTAGTGTAAAATTTTTACATTTTTTACACTAACAAGCTGGTGTAGCCCCCAACTTTTCCTTTTCATAAGGGGTAAAAGGAGAAAAAGCCTCCAAAATTTGTAGTGCAATTTCTTTCGAGTACGGAAATACCCCATATGTGGCCCTAAACTGTTTCCTTGAAATACGACAGGGCTCCGAAGTGAGAGAACTCCATGCGCATTTGAAGACTACATAGGGATTGCATAGGGGTGGACATAGGGGTATTCTACGCCAGTGATTCCCATACAGGGTGCCTCCAGCTGTTAATAAATTCCCAGCATGCCTGGACAGTCAGTGGCTGTCTGGAAATGCTGGGAGATGTTGTTGCAATAGCTGGAGGCTCCGTTTTGGAAACAATGCTGTACAATATGTTTTTCATTTTTATTGGGGGGGGGGGGACAGTGTAAGGGGGTGTATATGTAGTGTTTTACCCTTTATTTTGTGGTAGTGTAGTGTTTTTAGGGTACATTCGCACTGGCGGGTTACGGTGATTTTCCCGCTAGGAGTTTGCGCTGCGGCGAAAAATTTGCCGCAGCCCAAACTTGAAGCTGGAAACTTACTGTAAACCTGCCTGTGTGAATGTACCCTGTACGTTCACATGGAGGAGCAAACCTCCAGCTGTTTCAAAACTACAACTCCCAGCATGTACTGACAGACCGTGCATTCTGGGAGTTGTACTTTTGCAACAGCTGGAGGCACACTGGTTGGAAAACCTTCAGTTAGGTTCTGTTACCTAACTCAGTATTTTCCAACCAGTGTGCCTCCAGCTGTTGCAAAACTACAACTACCAGCATGTACTGATCACCTGAAGGGCCTGCTGGGAGATGTAGTTATGCAACAGCTGGAGGTACTCAACTACAACTCCGCTCCTCAATAAAAAGTAAAACATTCATTTTCCCATTTTACCCCCAAAAAAGCGTTAAAAAAAAATGAATTCACAAATTTGTTATTGCCGCATGCATTAAAGTCTGAACTATTCAATTATATTGTTAATTATCCCGTACGGTGAAAGGCGTAAGCGTAATTTTTTTTAAAAAAGTCCAAAATTGCTGCTTTTTTGTAACATTTTATTCCAAAAAAATTTGTAAAAAAATTTATGAAAAGTAAAACCTAAGCAAAAGTGGTACTGATGAAAACTACAGATCATGGCGCAAAAAATTAGCCCTCATACCGCCCATATACGGACAAATTATAATGTTATAGGTGGTCAAAATAGGGAAATTTCAAACATACTAATTTTGTTAAAATGGTTTGAGATTTTTTTTAAGTGGTACAATTATAGAAAAGCATATAATCATGGGTATCATTTTAATCGGATTTACCCACAGAATAAAGAAAACATGTCATTTTTACCGGAAAATGTACAGCGTGAAAACAAAACCTTCCAAAATTTGCTAAATTGCGGTTTTCTTTTCAATTTTCCCACATAAATAATATTTGTTTGGTTGCGCTGTA